>NC_136057.1:1464388102-1464638102 GCF_964261635.1 Lissotriton helveticus
CAACACCAGGCACTTATATGACTGCCTGGGTCTGCATACTTCATTAATGCAGTGTCCTTCTTTACTTGGCTGTCTGTCTCAAATAAGTTTCAAAATATGATCTGTAGCTTGCTTTTTAAATAAAGCTTTTTAAAAAAAAGCTTCTTTGGAAAATATTCGAGAAAACAAATGTAGGGCATTCAAAAGGTATTGAACTATAATTTGCTTATAATAAATAAGGGGACGCGCAGGAGCGCTACAAAAAATGCCAACGCATCCCGCTGCACGGGAGGCACTTCTAATCTGCTGCTTTGAATTGCACTGCACTTTATCCCTGCTCCCTTGCCCTTGGCGCCCGCACTGAACTCTTTACAGCTGCCCCCTGGTACCTGGACTGCAAGGGAGGGGGCCATTGCAGCAGCACCTGTAACCGAGCGCAGGAGCGCTACAAAAGACGCTATGCATCCCCCTGCGTGAGACGTGAGGGACGTGCCCGGCCTGGGCCAAGACGGGCCCGTCTTAGCCCGGACGAGGCCAGGCCGGGCCACATCTCTGACACCTGCTTCAGGGACCACAGTACTTAAGGGTGAGGCCCCTATGTTTGCTGTATGTTGCAGGACGCTATCCAGCCTGTAGTGTAAAGTGAACTCCATACTGGGACTTGCTCAGCAAAGAGCGTCTGCAGCATCGATAAATAGGGGGACTGAGCATGAATCCTATTACCCTCTTCTTGATTGTCTCTTGGGTTATTTTCAAATCATGCAGGGTTACGTGTTTCTTATTAACTGTACGATTACCTTGGAGATCACATACTATCTGACAGTCAGAAATTTTGCGGGGATAATAATTATAAGTTATAATAATTCAGAGGTTTAAGTATAATAGTTTGAGTGGAAGAGATGGGCAGAAGAAAAGCTGAGAGCTCGCTAAAGGCGGAAGGGTGGTCTCAGAACTCATTAATGAAGTATCTATCCTCAGCAATGGGAGCCATAGAAAAGCAAATACACTCTGTGGAAGAGACGTTAAATCAAGGCAAAAAGGTGGGAGAGGGACTTCCGAGCTCCTTAAATCCTAAGCGCTCGGTCTCACGAATTTTACATCCAGACATTACAAATAATCCAAATAACACAATTAACATGAACGGGTGTGTGCAGGAGGTGTCAGTTCATATTTACATTTCTGATCAGGAACGCGAGTCACAACCTCTGTCAACGCACCCTAGGAACCCAGAGGTAACATCAGAGCCCCCAGTCGAAGAACCCCCCGTCCCTAGGCCTGATGCTCTAACTAAAAAGCTTAAAAAAACAAATAGTCTAAATCCGATAACGGGAGACAAGGATCATCATCAATCATTGGAAAAGATACCTACGTCGCGGACCATGACAAGCTATGGCTTAAAATAGACGGTCTGCAAAAAATATTTACTGATGCCCTAACAAACTAAATGGTCAGGGTGATAGCTATTGAAGACATATTGAGGAAACGCTCAGGAGAACCTCCTGATACCACTACGACCAAGATGCTTAATTTGGCAGCAGGATCAGATAATTAACCACCTCTCCTGCAGGCTGACCACTCATCAAAGGGGGCTTATCACAATGAGCTACATACAAAGAAAGGGTCACTCGAGATGTATAACAATAGCCAAATAGCCAGTGGTCGAAATTCCTCTAATACATATGTAAGTAATAAGAAAGCCTAGTACTGGATTACAAAATTAACGAGACCGTACTTTACCTGCAACCTGAACTTTCTCCCATTGGATAACATTGCCAGTTTTTCATTGAAAAGTTTCTAAGTGTGAACTTTTAAAACCGCTTTATATTCCTGAAAAATCACTACTATAACTAAAACGATTTTACTAAATTGGTTTCAGCTTAGACTTGAGGACTGAACCTAGGATCCAGTCCTGGAACTACCAAAGTAATCTACACAGTAATCAACTGTACATATATGATGAAAACCCATTGAGCTAAATGCTATAGTGTGTTTAGAATTGTGTTGCCTACTGCAACCCCTGTATCTATTGTGTTCACAAAGTTTATTGCCTCTTTGCAAAGTAATTACATCAGAGTACTCATATCGAGAAAAGTATATTTTTATACCTGTTGGTTCTAAAAATAAAACAACTATATCTGTTGATATAAAAACAATTGGCCTGGAGTTCAGTCCTTGAGTGTGTGAAATCTTTTGCTGACTGAGTGTGTACAACAAATGCTTTACACTGTCCTCTGGTACTGCCTTACTGCTCGACCAAGCTACCACTTTTAAGAGTAAGGTCAGTCCTGACTTTTACCTCTGGGGTTTGTGGACTCTATACGCACTGTACCTTATTCTGGTTCAGTTATATGGAGCCACTTTCTCACAACTGTCCACGTTGAGAAACAGGTCTCCGTCAGTGTTGGCTAAACGTTTGACATCGAGACAGGACACTAAGTCTCCACACATCCTTGAGTGGTCGAGGTCGAGGCACAAGTCTCCGTCAAGATCTTTGCAGAGATCATCGACGTCAAGGCATAAGACGCCGACGTCGAAGCAGAGGGCTCCATCAGCTTCCTCTCAGAGAAGGTCGACGTCCAGACACCAGACTTCGGCGCAGAGGCTTTCAACATCGAGGCAAAGGTGTCTGTTGACGTCCGCGCAGAGAAGGTCGACGTCAAGACAGAAGACGCAGTGGACAGCATAATGAAGACGATCGCCGTCGAGGCAGAGGTCTCCGTCGAGCCTTCGACGTCGAGACAAGGGATTCCGTCTGCGTCACAACCCAGGCATTAGACGTCGAGACACAAATCTGCAGCTAGAGAGAGATTGACGTCAAGTCATCGGAATCGAACAGGCTCACGAGTTTTACACTGTCGCCATTACCGACGTGGAGGCCAGAATCTCACCACGCGCTATCACGACGTTCTTCTGTTTCTTCCTCAAGGTCACCGGTGGTCATTTCGACGTCGAATAGCCCAATGTCTTCACCTGTACGCCCCAGTCCCACTGAGGATCCTGCAAGAAGGTAGAAACAGAAATCGCCATCTGCACATTGCCCACGTTCTCCTGAGGCTGCTGTGCCGTACGAGGGGCGAAGATCGCCATCTGTGCACCTCTCTCCCAGATAGATATTACCCCTGCGTCATTGGTAAAAAGCTGACGCTGCACATTCAAGAGGCGTTCAGGACTATTCCAGCCGTCTATACAGATCTCCACTAACATGACTGGTGCAGCAGATCTTTCTCCTACTACTGCATCGAGGGGTAGGGATCTCATGCATACTCCTGCTCACTCTTCAAGAAGGAGGTCCAGATCTCGAGGAAAAAGGAGAACACACAGGTCTCCAACACATTCACCCTATTCCATCCACTCCTCGAAGAGGGACTACTCCCCGACTCTGACAGACAGCCCACCGTCGAGGGTCTCTCCTGTCGATGACGTTGTCACTTTTCAGGATGTTTTATCCAGAGGGGCAAGCAAACTAAACATCGCTATGCCCACTCAGCAGAGCTCATCATCGGTCATCTTTGAAACTCTGCATCAGAGATCAGCAGCCAAACCATTGTTAACTTTGGTGCCGGGTCTACTCCAACCTGTGATGGGTATTTTTCTTATGTCGGCGACTTTCAAGTCAGCCCCTGCGAGAATCCTAAAGAAATACAGGCCTCCTGAAGAGGACCCTTTGTTTCTCAGATCAGACCCTCCACCAGATTCCTTTATCATTGCGGGGGCTAAGAAGACGCATGCTGTAGACTCCTCATCTACGTTTCCACCGGATAGGGAGAGGATAGCACAAGATGCGTGGGGGAGAAAGGTCTGTGGCACGTCAGCCTCCATGATGAAGGTTTCCAGTGCTTCGGCTCTGTTGGGGCGCTACGACAGATCTTTGTGGGACTCTATCCAAAGGTTCGCAAAAAATCTACCAAGCAAAGATCTTAGAGATTTCGAGGCAATCTTGCGAGAAGGCAATTTTTTAGCAAATCAAGTGATCAGCGCCGTAGCTGATGGAGCTACGCTTCCTGCACACTCATATGTACATGGAATCAGTGCTAGAAGATCATCCTAGCTCCGTCTCACTGCCCTTAAACAAGAAGCGCAATCACGAATCCTTAATCTTCCCTTTTCAGGCACAACTTTGTTTGGCACTCGTACTGATGAGCAGCTGGCAAGAATGAAGTCGGAACTTGACACACTGAAGGCTGTAGGGCTTGAAAAAAAGAAAGAGTTCCAACGCCGTTACAGGCCCTATGATCGGTGGCCCTTCCATCAGAGAGGGTTCAAACCCCTCACTGGCAGAAGGCTACAACATCAGCAGGGTCAATCGAAATCCCTCTACCAGGACCGTCGTACCCCAAGAGGAACCCCTCGTCAGTCCACTACCTCGGCTAAAACACCAGCGAAACTATGAGTGTCCACTACCCCATCTCCGTTTCCCACTCCAGTGGGGGGGGGGAGTATTATCAATCATCTAGAAGAGTGGTGTGGTATCACAAAAGACCAATGGGTGTTAACTACGCTGCAGAATAGGTACTCTACGTTTTAGACATCAACCTCTATCGATCCCGCCAGTGAAAACAGCATGCCACCAGATACAAATACTGCAGCGGTAAGAATCTATCCTTCTGCGCAAGTCAGCCATCGAGAAGGTCCCGATAACACAACGAGGTCAAGAAGAATATTCAAGATATTTTCTGGTGAAAAAGAAAGGTTGGAAATCAGAATGCAGACCAATTCTAGACCTTCGAACACTCAACAAGTACATCAAAAAAGAAAAGCTTTCCACGTTGGCTCTTCATCAAATATATCTACATCTGCAACAGGGAGATTGGATGTGTTCGCTGGATCTGCAAAATGCATATTTTCATAACCGGATCAGTCCTCATCACAGAAAGTTCCTACGTTTGCTGGTTGGATCGTCCCATTATCAGTTCAAAGTGCTGCCCTTCAGGTTGGAGGCAGCTCCCAGAGTGTTCACAAAGTGCATGGCAGTAGTGGCAGCAGCTCTGCGACGCAAGGGCATATTTGTGTTCCCCTATCTGGACGACTGGCTACTAAAAGGTCCTCCCCCCCCTCCCACAGAGCATGAAGAGTCATTTCTAGCAGTGTCTAGACCTTTGTCAGCAACTGGGTCTACATATCCACTTCGAAAAGTCGACTCTGCAACCCACTCAAAAAATTCATTATCTGGGTGTCCCAGTAGAATCTGCAATAGGAAAAGTGTTTCCTTAGGAGGAGAGACTGTTATCTATCACACTGAAAGGCAAACTGATTTTAAGTATCAACTTCCCTTTGTGCATCAGATTGCATCACTTCTAGGATCGATTACATCCTGCATTTTTCTCGTCCCCAATGCCAGGCTGAGAATGCGTCCTTTACAACAGGATCTGGAGGACAAATGGGATCAGAGAACGGCTCGATGGTATGACAGGATACAACTGTCAGAGTAGCCAGGACATCAATCCCATGGTGGATGCGGAAGGAGAATCTTCTGTTAGGTGTCCCTATCCATCAGGCTCCTCCCTTCCAATCATTGATCACGGATGCCTCCCTTCAAGGTTGGGGAGCTCACATGGGGTCACTCCAGATTCAGGGTCAATGGTCAACAAAAGAACAGTTGTACCACATCAATATGCTGGAGTTGAGGACTGTTCATTTAGCTCTCAAAGCTTTTCTCCCTTCGATTCAGTCCAATTCCATTCTAGTACAAACGGACAACACAACCACCATGTACTACCTGAACAAACAGGGAGGAACTCGGTCAAGGACTCTATCGCTGAAAGCTCAGGCCCTCTGGCACTGGCTCCTGGCAAGGAATCTAATGATTTCAGCAATACACCAACCGGAAGAGCAGAATTCACAGGCAGACACTCTCAGTCGGCACTTCAAGGACCAGCAGAACTGGTTCTAAACGACAAAGTCGTCGAAGAAATTTTCCAAGAATGTGGTCGTCCAAGCATCGACCTGTTCGAAACAAACAAAAAATGCATAGACTCCGCCTCGAGGTACTACTAACCAGGGTCGAAAGGGAATTCCCTTTTGATCAGCTGGTCAGGGGCATTTGTGTACGCCTTCCACTCATCCCGAAGGTGGTGACTAAGCTCTCACACAAGGATGATCCTGATTGCTCCAGACTGGCCCAGACAATGGTGGTACCCGGACCTTCTGCACCTGTCAAAATGCCCACTCAGGAGACTGCATTGCAGACCAGACCTGCCTTCCAAGATGAACGGGAGCATTCATCTCCCCAGCCTTCCATCATTGACCTTGGCACCATGGCTCCTGAGGTCCTCCAGTATGGTCATTTAGGACTTCCTCAAGACTGCATGAACTTTTGCAGTTTTCATGAGTTTTACTCATTAAAAAGAGTTCCAGTGGTACTTGCCCTCCTGTCGTTTATACATTCATTGTGTGTTTGCAAAATCAATTATTTATCATTGCATTATGGGGGTTGCATTGGTATTAGAACAAAATATATATATATATATATATATATATATATGTATATATATATATATATATGTATGTGCGAGGCATATGAGCTGCAGATTACACACTGCGCATAGATCGCCACCTAGTGTTGGGCCCGGATGTTTGCAGTTTGTTGTTGTCCTGAAAATTTCTTTGGAAGTCACGAGATAGGTGACTCCTCCTTTGGACCACATTGCGCATGGGCATCGGCTCCATCCTCAGATTGTTTTTTCCGCCATCGGGCTCGGATGTGTTTCCTGCGCTCCAGTTTGGAGCCGAATTTCCTTCGGTGCGCAATCCTCACCCAGTTCGACGGTATTGTTTCGATCGCGCTCCACATCGACGCGATTCTTCACCACTTCTAAGTCTTCGATTCCAGTCGTCGACGAAGGCCTTCGGGCCTACCTAGGCCTTACTCTCTGGCTCATTGAAAGGACGCCATTCAAGAAGTGTCCTCAATGTAGACACAAATAGGAGGGGCCCCCTCTGACTTTACTTTGAGGTCAGGGAAAAGAGGGGAAAGAAAGTAACCAACACTGAAAAAATTCCCTCAAGACCTATATACTTTTCATTATAAACATAGTTTACATTTATCTACTTTGCTGATGCACAACAATAACAGATGAAATAATATTTCATCATTCTTTTTTCATTTGTATTTCTTATTAGAACATAAGAAATACAAATGAAAAAAGAATGATGAAATAAAATACTAAAATGAAATTTATTTATGGTTATTGTTGTGCATCAGCAAAGTAAATAAATGTAAACTATGTTTATAATGAAATGTATATAGGTCTTGAGGGAATTTTTTCGGTGTTGTGTCCTCAATGTAGGCCAAAGTTTCCCCACACTGATCTACATGAGGTGTGTAACCTTTGCCTCTCACCGGAGCACGAGGCCAAAGACTGTTCCACTTGTGCCTCTTTCTGCTCCAAGAAGACGATTCGGGAGCGACGAGCTCGAAGAACAATGGCTCGCTCGTCAGCTTCGATCCCCGACGACATCTTTGAAGAGGGCGTCAACGTGCCAGAACCGCAGCACGCCGAAGAAAGTGCCAGCTCCTCTGATGCCGAAGACTCAGACGTCGAGGACATCACTCCAGGTCATTAGTAAGACCGTCGACCCCCAACCCTTCCTCGACACCCTCAAAAAAGGCTTCGGTCACACCCTCACCTTCGGGCCCGGGTGCACACCGAGAGACTGCTTCCCACGCCCCGCCTTTGGGCCCGGCAAAGAAGCCTACTAAGCCTCCAGGCGGCTCGGGCTCGAGTCAGCCTATTCCCGGTGCCGATTCTATACCGACACCGAAGAAGAAGCCATCTTCCTCAACCACGCCGACCGCTGCTCCGACACCTAAGCACATGGCACCGAAGACTGGCAGCGGCTCATCGATGCCGAAACTGCACTCGAAGCAGAGTAAAAAACCGCCCAAAGGCCCCGATTCACACGCTTTGGAGCCAAAGAAACACCCGGAACCGAAAAAACATGTTCCGATAAAAGACATTTCGAAAGGTCACACTTCTAAACCAAAAGACCCTAGACCAACTACCGACTCGGTGGCGAAAAAACCTCCAGAACCGTAAACTTTGATGCCGAAGGATCTGCCCTGTACAGAAGAACTTTATACACCAGATCCTAATAAAAAAACTCTTGTAAAGGATCCTAAGACTGGCCAGCTAGCTCTTAGCTCCAAGAATAGACCACTAGAGGCGCCGGCACCTCCTCCTCCAAAGAACAGAGACATTGTAACCTCTCCATTAAGGGTCCCTTCTCCACCACCTCCCCATACTGTTCCTCCTCCTACACCTCCTCCACCTCATCATTCACCTACACCATCCACTAATCCAGATGATGATGTGGATACAGACTCTGATGACACAGGTGGGGGTGCACATGACCCAGCAGGGACCAATAGTCCCCCTCAATCACCTAATCCATGGGATGATTATAACACTCCTGATGTGCCTTATGTCCCACAAGACGATGTATATCCTTCTAGACCTTCCCAACCAGAGAACACTATAGCTTTTAACCTACTAGTCCAGAGAGCTGCCCAGTACCATGGGGTTGACTTGCACACCAATACTGTGGAGGAAGATTTCCTATTAAACACTTTTGATAACGCACAAAGGTCTACTGCCATTTTGCCAATTCTTAAAGGTGTCATCAAGCACGCAACAGAGGTTTTTAAAGATCCTCTCAGTGCTCGGGTCCTCAACCCTCGCATTGCGAAAAAATATAAAGCTGCCCCTACAGACCCAGTTTACATTAGAGGTCCAGCACCACTAGATTCTTTAGTAGTGTCTAATGTACGTAAACGTGCTAATTCACAAACATCAGGTGAGGCCTCACCACCAGATAAAGAATCTAAGCTCTTGACGCCTCCGGTAAACGAAAAGCGTCACAGGCAGCTAACATTTGGCGAATTGCCAATACCCAAGCGTTGTTGGCAAGATATGACAGGGCACATTATGATGAACTGGAGTCCATAATGCAACATCTACCAGACAAATATGAAAAATAGGGCCAATGAACTCATACAAGAAGGTAAAAATATTACTAATACTTCCATTCGTTGTGCCCTAGATGCTGCAGATACTGCCTCAAGGGCAATCAATACCAGTACATTTTTGCGGAGACATGCCAGCCTACGTTTTTCAGGTTTTAAACCTGAGGTACAAAATTCCATCCTCAATCAGCCATTTGATGAGACACATTTATTTGGCCCTAATGTCGATGTGTCTTTAGAGAAAATGAAAAAAGACACTGACACAGCAAAATCTATGGGAGCCTTGCAGCAGCAAGCTCCCAGGCGTTCTTTTAGTCGCTTATCATATAGAGGCAACACAAGAGGCTACTCCTCCGAAAGCCCCTCCACTTCCTACAAAACCCCTAGCCAATCCACATACACTAAGGGCTACCAGAGAGGGGGTTACAGGGGTAATAACAACAAAGGCAGAGGCAAAACCAACAACTCCCGCTCTGCCTCCACCCCTACCCAATGACTTTCCTCCCCTTCCCCCCCAACATTCCACTCCTGTGGGGGGGAAGACTGCAGCAATTCCTTCCTGCCTGGACCAACATCACATAAGACAGGTGGGGGCAACAAATTATTCAGTCAGGTTCCTGTCTAGAACGAACATCTACACCCCAAACATACCACCCAAACAGCGTCCAATGTCACAAGAACATCTATCACTGTTAAAGCAAGAAGTAGTATCTCTGCTAGAAAAAAGTGCAATAGAACCAGTTCCTCTGAACCAACAAAACAAAGGGGTTTACTCCCTATATTTTCTCATCCCAAAGAAGGACGGCTCTCTAAGGCCTATTCTGGACCTCAGACCGCTAAACATATACATACAGTCAGACCATTTTCACATGGTCACACTCCAACAAGTCCTTCCTCTCCTGTTACAAAACGACTTCCTTGCTACTCTAGATCTCAAGGACGCATACTTCCACATTCCCATTCACAAGGCTCACAGGAAGTATCTCAGATTTGTAATAGACGGGCAGCACTATCAATTCAAAGTACTCCCATTCAGTGTCACAACAGCACCAAGAGTATTCACCAAGTGCCTAGCAGTAGTGGCAGCACATTTACGAAGACAGCACATCCATGTCTTCCCGTCTGCGTAATAGCGGCCTTTTCATTGTGGTTTGAATGGTTTTCTTGTAAAAACGAATAAACACTGTTTAAAAAAATAAAATCCATGTCTTCCCGCACCTCGGCGACTGGCTCATAAAAGCCAGCTCATACAACCAGTGTGTGGAACACACTCATGCCACGATCCAACTGCTCCACAACTTGAGGTTCACAATAAAACCACACCAAGTCTCATCTGCAACCATCCAAAGTACAACAGTACCTCGGTGCTACAATAAACACCTCAACAGCGCTAGCTTATCCCACTCCAGTAAGGATAGCCAGCATGCAAACTCTTCTCACAAAGTTTCAGCCACAACACTCCCTTCCAGCACGAGTGTTCATGCAACTCATAGGGATGATGGCCTCTTGCATTTTCATAGTGCCCCATGCAAGACTTCAAATGCGTCCTCTATAAGAGTGCCTACCATGTCAATGGAACCAGGCTCACGGTCAATTAACAGACCTAGTGTTGGTAGACGGTCGGATTCATCGCTCTCTGCAGTGGTGGAACACCAAAAACCTTTCCAAGGGACGACCGTTCCTAGAGCCAGTTCCTCAGATAATATTGACAGCGGACGCATCGCTCTCCGGCTGGGGGGCCCACCTACTGCAACACACCACGCAAGGCAGGTGGACACTGCAACAAAAGTTACTCCACATCAATCATCTGGAGTTACGAGCTATATTCCTAGCACTAAAAGCTTTCCAAAAGCAAGTATCAAACAAAGCTGTGTTAGTCCGCACGGACAACATGACAGCCATGTATTACATACAGAAACAGGGCGGAACACACTCACCTGCACCTCTCTCAACTAGCACAGGACATATGGCGATGGGCTATACTTAAAAACATATTCCTTCTAGCCCAGTATGTTCCAGGAGTACAAAACACCATAGCGGATCTGTTAAGTCATCAGACACAACAGACCCACGAGTGGGAACTTCATATGCAAGTTCTTCAACCATTCTTTCAGATGTGGGGACAACCTCAGGTAGACCTCTTTGTCACCCACAAAACGCCAAATGCTCAAGCTTCGCCGCCAGATATCCACACCCACTGTCCAAAGGCAATGCGATATGGATGAACTGGTCAAACAAATTTGCGTACGCTTTTCCACCTCTACCACTCATGCCACTAGTAGTACGCAAACTACAGCAGCATTCTCTAACTCTCATCCTAGTTGCTCCAACGTGGGGCAGGCAGCCGTGGTACACCACACTGCTACAACTGTCTGTAGTACCGCACCAAAAATTATACCTGTCTCCACACCTTTTAACACAGAACCGTGGAGAGATCAGGCACCCGGACCCAGCTCAGCTCAACCTTGCAATCTGGCTCCTGAAATCCTAGAATGTGGATATCTTAACCTTCCTACAGACTGCATGAATGTCATAAAAGAAGCTAGACGTCCAACCACTAGAGCATGTTATGCAGCTAAGTGGAAACGCTTTGTGATATATTGTCACAACAACAATATTATAGACGTGTCTATTCAACACATCATAGGATACTTACTGCATCTCCAAAGATGTAACTTAGCCTACACGTCTATTAGACTGTATCTGGCTGCAATACCAGCATATCTGCAAAACAGACAGCATCTGTCTCTGTTCAGAGTGCCTGCTATTAAAGCCTTTATGGAAGGCCTTAAGAAAATAATTCCTCCCAGAGTACCACCTTCACCTGTGTGGAATTGAAAATTGTTCTCACACGGCTAATAGGACCTCCCTTCGAACCATTACATAAATGTGAACTACAATTTTTAACATGGAAGGTTGCGTTCCTAGTAGCTATTTCTTCTCTGTGAAGAGTTAGTGCACTACTAGCACTAACCATTCAAGAACCCTTCTTGCAAATGCATCATAATAAGGTCGTTCTACGCACTTATCCGAAATTTCTGCTCAAAGTCATTTCTCCCTTTTACCTCAACCAATCTGTGGAACTGCCCGTTTTCTTCTCACAGCCACAGACAGTAGCAGAAAGAGCTCTTCATACCCTAGATGTCAAAAGAGCATTGCTATGCTATATCGAGAGAACACAACCCTTTCGTAAAACAATACAACTTTTTGTGTTTTTCTCACCACCACACAAAGGTAATCCCATTTCAAAATCTGGGATAGCTAGATGGATTGTCAAATGCATACAGATTTGTTACCACAAAGCTAAACGTACGTTATCTGTTCCTCCTAAAGCCCACTCTACAAGGAAAATAGGGGCTTCAATGTCATTTTTAGGGAACATTCCCTAGATGACATCTGCAGAGCAGCTACATGGTCTACACCGCACACATTCACAAAACACTATTGTGTAGATGTGCAAACCAAACAACAAGCTAATGTGGGCCATGCTGTTCTCAAAACATTATTTCAAACTACTGCAACAGATAGGGGTGGTCACCGCTAAGAGTGGGTACTGCTTCGAGCTTCATGCCCCATCGAAGCACTAGACTCAATCTGCGCCGTCTCTTTGGGGTTCTGCAGACGGCCGCCGTGCCCGGTGGGGTTCCGGCGTCCCTGCTCTCCCTAGACGCCCATATGGCCTTTGACAGCATCGAATGGCGCTATCTCTACGCGGTGCTGGAGAAACTCGGTTTTGGGGACAGTTTTTGCTCCTGGGTTAAACTGATGTACACAGAACCGATGGCGCGAGTCCGAGTTAATGGGACCATTTATTTATTTATTTATTCAAAGTTTTATATAGCGCGAACAAGATCCTTACAGATATCAGAGCGCTTCACAAAGACAGGGAAGGGGCAACATAGTAAACAGAGATAATGGGAACAATATAGTAATCAGTGACAAGGTAATAACATGGATGATAAAAACAGACATAACACCAATCCATATATGATCAGGTAGGTAACATGGTAATAACATGGTAATAACATGGTAAGTAACATGGTAATAACATGGATGAAAAAAAAAAAACCAACATAAAACCACTCCATATATGATCAGGTACGGGAGTAGTATATAGCAGCACAGGTCATTGATCCGACTACCATGACGTACAGGTGGATCAGTAAACTAACGTGTATCATATCTTAGTCGGTAGTAATAGAGTAGCGTAATAGTGCCCCCAACAAGTCGAGGATAGGCAGAGCAGCGATACAAGCAATGCAGAGTCTCTGACACAACATCTGTAGCGGTCAGGAAATATTGGCCAGAAGCATTGTTTTCACCTCTTTCTTGAAGAGTGCAGTGGAGGTGATTAGCCGTGTTTCAGGAGGGAGCGCATTCCAGATCCTGGGTGCCATTCCTGAGAAGGAGCGTTTGTAAGTTTTCGCTTTCCGAAATCTACGGGGTTTCAGGAGTAGATTTTTAGTACTCCTATTGGATCTCGACCCACCTGATATAGACAGCTTTTGAGCGAGGTAGTAGGGTGCCTTGTGGTGCACGGCCGCGTGTGTCATAGTTGCAATTTTTAGCTGTATTCTGGCTTCAAAAGGCAGCCATTTTAGAGACTTTAGATCTGGGGATATGTGTGAGTGCTTTCTTGAGCCAGTAATGAGTCTCGCGGCAGCGTTCAGGGAGGCTCTTAAGGGTGCTGTTGTGGATAGCGGGAGACCGCTGAGGGTCGCAATTCCGTAGTCTATTCGAGGGATGACTAGAGCTTGTACAGCAGTTTGGAAGTCTTTGGCAGGGAGGAAGGGTTTAATTTTCCTCAGCGTGTTAATTTGGAAATTAGCTGCTTTTGTGGCTTTGCTGACGTGCTGCTGCATGTCGAGCTTGGCGTCGAGTGTGATGCCTAGGGATTTCGCCGAGTCCACGATGGTAGGTTGGACATTGAGTGCTGTTAGATTGTTGAGCCAGGTTTGGGTGGTGGAGATTTTCGCCGGAGGTGAGATGAGTAGGAACTCAGTTTTTAGAGCATTTAGTTTGAGGTGATTATCGGCCAGCCAGGATTGGGTGTTAATAAGCGTGGAATTCAGCTGTTTGATATCTTCCGGGGACTGTAACTTTAGGTAGAGTTGCGTGTCATCAGCGTACATATGGAATTGAACATTGGATGCTTGAAGCAAGGTGGCGAGGGGTTCCATAACGAGGTTGAACAGTGTAGGAGAGAGGGTGGATCCTTGTGGAACCCCAAGATCTGCAGGCACCGGTGTAGATAGTACATTGTCGATCTTGAACCTCTGAGACCGGTTGTGAAGGAAAGACGAGAACCATTTGAGAACAGTTCCCGACAGCCCCATTCTAGTACTTAGCAGCTCCAACAAGTTCTCATGTTTGACCGTGTCAAATGCTGACGAGAGATCAAGAAGGATGAGGAGGCAGGACTCATTACGATCCAGAATTTGGAGGGCGTCATCAATTATGTGTGTCATAGCTGTTTCCGTGCTATGTTTCGCTCTGAAACCTGATTGATGAGGGTTGAGGAGGTCAAATTTATCAATGTGTTTTGTTAGTTGGAGTTGGACACATTTCTCCAACAGTTTGGCCAGGGTGGGGATATTGGTGATGGGTCGATAATTGTTTAGGTCAGACGGATCAGCTGTAGGTTTTTTGAGTATAGGCGTGACTTGCCCCACCTTAAGGGAGTCTGGAATGTGTCCTTGTCGCAACGAGCTGTTAATGATCTTGGTCCAGAGAGGGAGGAGCAAGGGGATAAAGTCTTTTACCGCATTAGCGGGTAGAGGGTCTGTGAGGTGATTAGAGGGCTTCAAAGTGCAGAGCAGTTTGTGTATAGCTTCTTCCGAGTAGGTATCGAAGTACTGCCAAGATGCCTTGTTTTTAGGTTGAGTGTCAGCCATTCTGGTGTAGTTGGAGTATCGATTTACATCCATTATGAGGTCATTTCTTATGTTGTCAGTCTTATGTTTAAAGAAAGCAGAGAAGGCTTCACAGTGTGGAGTGTCGTTTGTTGTGCTATTAGCTTGTGTGGGTTGTGCCTTTGTTTGGGTCTTGATTAACTCGAACAGTTTTCTTGGCCTGTTCTTCGCTTGGTCCAACTGGCGGCTGAAGAAGTCCGACTTTGTGCGCTTTATTTTCCTAAAGTAGGCATTTCTCTTGTTCTTGAGCTTTTTGAGATGCAGTGCTGAAGGGACCGATCTCCAGGTGCGCTCTGCCATTCGCATATTACGCCTTTCGTCATTGAGATTGTCATCATACCATGGGTTAGAGGTTTTGGTGGAGACTCTCTTCAGTTGCAGAGGGGCGACTTCATTGACTATTGTATTCATAGAGTCAAGGTAGTGGTCAGTCAGTGATTGCACATCTGAGGCACCTGAAGGGGGAAGGAGGAGGTTGCCGATGTGGGGAGGTAGGGTGGAGGGGTTAAGATTCTTCAAGTCCCTTTTCCATGTTTTGGATTTGATTGGTTGAGTAGGGTTAGGTTTGACTTTTTCGTTGATAAAGAAGGTGATAATGTGGTGATCTGACCAATCGCAGGGTAGAATCGCTTCCAATTGAATAGCGTTCTCTTTGGCAATAATGAGATCAAGTATCGCTCCTTTGTCATGTGTTGGTTTATCGCATAATTGGGTGAGGTCAAGCGCATTGAGGAAAGTTTTTAGACTATTCACTGCAGTGTCTTTCTGATCGTTCCAGTGGAGATTGAAGTCACCCAGGTAGACTTGAGTGTTCTGCCGACCGGCGTTGGAAGTGATCAGGTCCATGACTTGTTGGGTGAATATGAGATTGTCACCAGGCGGGTGATAAATGAGATGTAAAGTACATACTTGTTTGCCCTCACTGATGATGTCTAGGCAGAGGAGTTCACAGGAGGAAAGGGAGGGGGAGGTGACTTGAGTAACGGAGATGTTGCTCTTAGCAATGCAAGCAATTCCCCCGCCCGTCTTGCCAGGAGACCTGTCCAACCTAATGATGTGATAATTGGGGGGGACTAGTATGTCCATAATCGGGGTGGAGGCTTCAGTGAGCCACGTTTCCGTTAGAAAGGCTAGGTCTAGCTCCCTATTTGAGACAAGATCCGCGATGTCGGAGGAGTGTCTCTGGGCCGATCTGCAGTTTAGTAGGATGCATTTGAGTTTGGGACAGAGAAGGGTGGACGAGCTTTCTAGTGTGAGGGGAACTTTCCTGAGGTTGTTCGGGACGGAGCCTCTGTTGTTGAGTGTTGGGAGCCTGAGAACGTTTGTGGGAATTGTGGGTATGGGGATGGGCGAATTGGAGAAACCTTTTACCGGACCTGGGCCATAAGAGTGTAGGAGAGAGCAAAGGTCGAGGTCCGTCAAGGGGCTGAGAACACGACGGGGGCGGTGGGAGTTATTGCGAACGGGGATAGTGGACCATTGCTGGAGTCGTCGGGGGCGAGTGTATGTAGGAAGGGTGCGTCGTTTGTAGGGTAATGGGATGGTGGGAGGTAGACTGGGCTGTGAGGAGAGAAGGTCTTTGATTGCGTGGATGTCCTTTTTGATTTGTGAAAGTTCCTCCTTGACTTGTTGGAGTGTGGATAAGGTCAAGTCAGGAGGGTTGTTGAGGTGTTCCGCGGTGCTAATGGGTGGGATGGTATTCAAGGTGTGGACGTGTTTGTGGGCGAGGGGTGTGAGTGGTGTGAGTGGTGAGGGTGAGGCAGGCGGTGGGTGGGAAGCATAGATAGTGACTTCAGTGGGAGACGAAACAGGTGAGTAGAAGAGTGAGTGAAGGTTGACGACAGTGGGGGAGACAGGAGGGTAGTGAGGGCTAAGAATAGGAGGTGGGAGAGAGGGGGGTGCTAGGGAAAGGGAGGAGGTATGTTCTGTATCTTGTGTTGGGAGGGGGATGACGTTATGAGTGGGAGTGGGGAGGGAGCGGGGAAGGGAGAGGAGTCTGCCGTGGGGGGGATGGGGTTGTTGTGTGGATAAACTCCGCGTGATGGTGTGTGCAGATGTAGGCGTGTTGTGGGTGGGAGTTGTTGTGTCGGGTGTGAGAGACACGTGAGTGGGAGTGGAGAGAGAGAAGGGGAGGGGATGAGAGGGGGTGGATAAACTATGGACTATGGCTTGTTCAAATGGTGGAGTGTTGTGGGTGAGGGATGATCTGTCCGAGGGGAGATGGATGGGGGGGGTGTGGGTGGGGATAAGAAGTGTCGTGTTGGGTGGGCTACTAGTATGTGCGGCGGGGGTATTCGTGACTGTCCTTGGGGAGTGGCGTGCAGGTGGGCCATTTACTGGGGTGCTGGGGGTAGAGGTGTAATAGGTGGTGGCTGCGTGGTCAGGGGGGATAGTGCTGGCGGGCTTCTGGGTTCGGGTCCGCAGCTTGGAGAGGTGCTCTTTGAACTTGGGGAACAGGTTGTCTAGTAGTTCCAGGTTCTTGTCCGTGGCTTGGATCAGGACAATCCCGGTGTTATAGATTGTAATGGTAGACCTGCCAGGGAAGAGGTGGGAAGGTGTGATGGTGAGAGTCGAGCCATGGGCTGTTTTCTTAGTGATGGAGACTGTGAGTAGAGATAGGAAAGTTTTTCTCCATTGGGCTCTGCGTGAGGTGTGGAAGATGAAATCAGTATTCAGGGCTCCATTGCCCGATGAGAAGTAGGTGTCGGCAAAGGGTGTTTCCGGGTGCGCCCTCAAGAAGTTGTGTTTGAAACGTTTAGTGGCATTTTTGGAGAGAGGGATGGAGGGGTAGTTAATTCTAAAAGTGTGCTTGCCGTTGAGCTCCATTTTAGAGAGGCTGTGGTGTTAGGTGTCTGAACTAGGGCGGTAGTACACGCTGTCAGCCGCTAGTTACAAGGCCAAGGAGGACACTTGTGAGTGAACATAGATATAGGGGGTGGAGGTCAGTGTGATCCCCGAACAGCCAGTGCGTGGGAGCATCTTATCAGATGTATCCTATATACCAGGTAGCAGTCAACTTACACCGTGTGCCCAGCTATGCGAAGTAAGGCCTATTGGGTGGAGGCTTAGTTACATATCAGAGTGTACATGGTAGCAGCAATGTAGTCTAGGCTTAGAAAGTGGCTGGGCGCAGTTTGCCTACCAAAGAGAGAGTTGGATGAGGTAGTAATAATCAGTGCAATATCGTGACGTATCTTACAGTGAAAAACCTAGTAAGAAAATAAATAAATGTGGAAGCGGACAGTGAATGATGGGGATAGAGGTGAGATATGTGCAGCTTGTCGCATATAAAATACAGGCTAGAATAGAGCTAAACTACTAAATAGTTACTAAGTCCCCTAAATGTGCATACATATTGCAGTAATAACAATATAGCACTACAATAAAAATACAATAACATACAGGCTATAATAGGGCTAAACTACTAATGAGTTACTAAGCCCCATAAGTGTGCATATATATAGCAGCAATAACAATATAACACTAGAATAAACGATGGCAGTGTGAAAGCAATGCATAAAGTGACGTGATCCAGTAATAAGACAATAAGATAAAATACTTAAAATAAAATTGGAGCCTGCGGTAAAAAGGCGATGACTAGTCCGTGGTGGCCGCTGAGTAGAGAGAGAGGTCAGTCTTAAATGGCCGCCATGTGGGGGACTGGAGACGCTAGTCCTTTATTTGTTGTTATTGCCTGTGAGCAGAGTGGAGAGGTTCCAGGTTCCGTTTGGAGCAAGCCCAGCTCCAAGCTGGGTGTGAGGTAGCGTTCGTTGTGTCACAGGTGGAGTAAAGAATGTTACGGGGACAGTGCCAAATACAATTAGAGATGGCCTGGGAGACCAGATCTTAGTACATAGGGTGCAAAACCATGTCCCGTGAGTTCCGATTGGGGCGTGGTACGAGACAAGGCTGTCCCCTATCCCAGACCCTCTTTGCCTTGGCACTAGAGCCGCTGGCGCACTGGGTGCGGACGGATCCTAGGGTATGGGGGATAAAAATGAAAGGCGGTTGGGAAGAACGTATATCGCTCTATGCCGACGATATACTGCTATACACCTGTAGACCGGTGGAATCGATACAACGAATAATGGCCATGCTAGGTACTTTTGGGGAATACTCCGGGTACCGCGTCAATTGGAGTAAATCCCTAGGTTATGTGCTGACAGGGCCCCAGCCGCCCGCAGTGGATGGCTGTGGGGGCCTAGTTTGGAAGGAGTCGTTCCGCTATATGGGGATATGGATTACACCGTCTGCCTCGGAGTTTCTCCGTCTTAATGTGCAGACACAACTAGATCGCTTGCACAGTGACGTACAACACTGGCGGACCCTCCCGGTCTCCCTCATGGGCAGAGCTGTGCTATTTAAAATGATGGCCTTACCGCGATTGTTGTACGTTCTCCAGAGCTCCCCCTTCTTGATCCCGGACCATGCCTTCAAAACGGTGGAGGCGGAGCAGCGATCCCTTCTGTGGAGCGGGGGTTGCCCGCGGATTGCCCTTCGCAAACTACAGCGAGGTCCATATGAGGGTGGACTGGCAGTTCCTGATATCCGCTTATATTACTGGGCGACACAGTTGGCCAACGTTAATGGGTGGGTGTTTGCCCCGCAGGAGGAACCGGCGTATCGGGTGGACCGCATGGCCCTGGGCGCGGGTACTTACTTGGCGGCCCTTTACTCCGGGACTCGGCGTGGCCTGCCTTTGCCCCCCCAGACCCCGGTGGTGGTCCAAATATGGAAGCGGGCTACGAAACTACTTGGTTGTGAAAGGAGACTCACGGCTCAGATGCCCTTATGGCAGGGCGACTTTCTTAAGGAAGTCGCACGGCTCTGTGAACTACGCCAATGGAGCCTAATCGGCATAGATCTATTGGGAGATGTCTGGAAAAGGGGCCAAGTGATGGAATTCACGGCCCTACAGTCGGAATTTCATATGGGGAATGGTGAATTCCTCCATTATCAACAATTTAAACACGCTATATACCTACATTTATCACCAGGGGACCAACTACCTGAGTACGCCCCACTCGAAGACCGGCTGCTATTGGATCCAATGATTGATAAGGCTATATCACTCACATATAAGAAACTCATTAACAATATTCCAGATACACTCGGCCCACTGCGGGAAAAATGGGAGTCCGATTTGGGCTTGTTAGAGGACGATGATTGGAGTGAGGCCCTGCAGTGCCCCAGAGAGGTGGCGATTCGAGCAAGATTTCGCTTGGTGCAACTTAGCATTCTTCATAGGTCCTACACCCCACGCACGGTGCAGTTCAAAATGGGGTATGCAACTTCACACTTTTGCCTGAGAGGGTGCGGGGAGGAAGGCACATTCTTTGGGATTGCCCTAGGATTCGTTCATACTGGGTTCGTCTGAAGGACATAATGGAGGAGGTGGTAGGGGCGGAGGTGCCGCTGGAGGCTAAGTGGCATATTCTGGGAGTCACGGGAGAGGTAACGTGGCCCAAGGGAGATAAGATATGGCTGGCCTTTGCAAGCATGGTGGCAAAGAGGAATATTGCCTGTCTCTGGGGAAGTGACCTGGTACCGACGATAGAGGGATGGGAGCGAGATATGGACTGGTGCCAGAGGGCGGAAAAGGTCATATACAATAGTCGGGGTTGCCCCAAAAAATGGGAAAAGATCTGGCAGGCCTGGCGGAGGTACAGAGGGGAGTGGATGGACGGCTCGGAGGATGAGTGATGGGGTCTTTCCTTCTGTGGGATGCTACCCAGGTACAGCGTGCGCTTCTTCTTTACTGGGAGGTAGTGGACCTAGGTTCGGATTTGTTCTCCACTGCTGGTGGGGGGGATGGGATGGGGGGGACGGGCAAGAGGGAGGAAGACCGGGAGGGTGAAGGAAGAGTTGTAGGATGGGGTTGGGCTATAGGGCGCACTGGATTCGAGGTAGACCACCACTATTCCCGCTAATAACTGCATTGATGTGCTGTTTCACTAATGTAAGAACTACTGTACTTTCACTACCCCATGATGTGCCTTATGATGGAACTGTTTCTTTCAATAAAAAAATGTTTTTAAAAAAAAAGAGTGGGCACTGCTATACAATCTATGCACAGTGTGTAATCTGCAGCTCATATGCCTCAAACGGAAAATGCTACTTACCAGTATGCATCTGTTCTTGGCATGTAGAGCTGCAGAGTTACACTTGCCTCCCCGGCTACCCTTGTCTGTTCCAGTATTCTCTTAATTAGATACAGATTACATGTACATCCTTCCTTTTGTTGCAAAGCTCCATCATTTGCCTAATGGCAAAAAACAATCTGAGGATGGAGCTGATGCCCATGCGCAATGTGGTCCAAAGGAGGAGTCACCTATCTTGTGACTTCCAAAGAACTTTTCAGGACAACAACAAACTGCAAACATCCGGGCCCAACACTAGGTGGCGATCTATGCAGGTAAGTAGCATTTCGATATGGATGAACTGGTCAGGCAGATTTGCGTAAGCTTTTCCGCCAACCCCACTGATTCCATTAGTGGCACGCTAACTAAAACAACAGTCACTCACAATGATCCTGGTTGCTCCCACATGGCCAAGACAGCCATGGTACACACCGCTCCTAGAACTATCAGTAGTCCCGCACCAAAGACTACGCCTGTCGCCACAATTGCTAACACAGAACCATGGCGAAATCAGGCACCTAGATCCCAATCAGATGAACCTAGCGATCTGGCTTCTGAGCTCTTAGAGTTCGGATACCTTAACTTGCCTCCAGACTGTATGAACATTATCAAGGAAGCAAGGCGCCCCACTACTAGAGCATGCTACGCAGCTAAATGGAAAAGATTTGTAATCTATTGCAAAAACAACCAGATCAATCCATTAGATGCCTCCATCCAAAACATAATCTGTTACTTGCTACATCTTCAAAGATGTAATCTAGCATACTCATCCATAAGGCTACACCTTGCTGCTATAGCAGCATATCTTCAAAACAGGCAACACGTGTCCCTGTTCAGAATACCACCTATCAAAGCTTTTATGGAAGGACTTAAAATAATTATCCCCCCAAAGCATCCACCTTCACCAGTCTGGAACTTAAACGTAGTACTAACCAGACTCATGGCGCCACCTTTCGAACCACTCCACTCATGTGAACTGCAATTCTTAACATGGAAAGTGGCATTTTTAATTGCCATTACCTCTCGCAGATGAGTGAGTGAGCTACAGGCACTAACCATTCAGGAACCCTTCATGCAAATACACCAAAATAAAGTGGTGCTTCGTACTAACCCTAAATTCATGCCAAAAGTTATATCCACTTTCCACATCAATCAGTCCATAGAATTGCCAGTTTTCTTTCAAAACCCGCAGTCGGTAGCTGAAAGAGCCCTACACACACTAGATGTCAAAAGAGCTCTGCTATATTACGTGGACAGAACTAAATCATTCAGAAAAACAAGGCAACTTTTTGTTGCTTTTTCTCCACAACAAAAGGGTAATTCCATTTCTAAGACAGGAATAGCCAGATGGATAGTTAAATGCATTCAAATATGTAATCAAAAGGCAAAGCGCACTTTAACAGTTCCCCCAAAAGCCCACTCAACGTGCAAAATGGAGGCATCCATGGCTTTCCTAGGAAATATTCCCTTAGAAGACATATGTAAGGCAGCTACATGGTCTACCATACACACCTTCACTAAACACTACTGTGTTGACGTGTAAGCTAAGCAACAAGCTGCAGTAGGCCAGGCTGTCCTTAAAACTCTTTTTCAAACCACTGCAGCTGGTACAGGCGCCCACCGCTAGAGGAGAAACTGCTATACAGTCTATGCTAAGATATAAATCCAGCAGCCCACATGCCTCGAACGGAAAATGCTACTTACCAGTATGCATCTGTTCTTGGCATGTAGGGCTGCTGACATTCATATCGCCCACCCTCCTCCCCGGTGCCTGTCACAGCTTCAGGGTTACCTTCTTAACATACACTTACATGGTCATCTCTTACTTTTCTATACTCCATCTTTGCCATAATGGCGAAAAACAATCTGAGGATGGAGAAGATGCCCATGCGCGCTGTAGTCCAGGGGAGGAGTCACCTATCTCGTGATATTTCGAAGACTCTTCCAAGACAACAAGGTGCAAACATCCGGACCCAACACTAGGCGGTGATCTCTGCTAAGATATGAATGTCAGCAGCCCTAATGCCAAGAACAAATGCATACTGGTAAGTAACATTTTCCATATACATTATATATATATATGTATATATATATATATATATATATATATATATATATGTTCGAGGCATATGAGCTGCAGATTGTACACTTTGCATAGATCGCCATCTGGTGTTGGGCTTGGATGATTGCATGTTTTTGTCTTCGGAGAAGTCTTGTAGTCACAAGACCGGTGACTCCTCCTTCGGTGTACAGTGCGCATGGGCTTCGGCTCTATCGTTAGATTGTTTTTTCCGCCATCGGGTTCGGATGAAACTTGCTGCGCTCCAGTTCGGAACCGTTTCCAGACCCCTTCGACGTGCAATTACATTCACCGACGGTATTGTTTCAATTGCGTGCCTTCGACGCGCACCTCGAAAGCTTCCATCACTCTTCGACGCCTGCGAACCTCGACGCGGGCCGTTGGGCCTACCCATGCCGATATAGACGGACGTCGATGGAACGGACTCCCTTTAAAAAATGTCCACAGTGTGGTGCTAAATTTCCACACTCGGACCTCTATCCTGTATGCAATTTGTGCCTCTCTCCAGAACATTGAGAGGACAATTGTGAAGTCTGCCTTTCATCTAAATTGAAAAAGACTATCCGGGATCGTCTAGCTCGACGCCGAGACATGCAGCGAGGCACAGGCTCCATCCCGGACATCTTCAATCCAGGTCCCGATAACCTTCCGGAGGCAGAAGAGATCCTGGTCTCCGAAGCAGACATCTCCGACGCCGATGATGACATCACTCCAGCTCAAAGGGACGTGAGTACTGAAACCCCGGCCCGACCAAGCCCAAAACAATGGCACCGGTAACACCTTTGCCTTCGGGCTCAGGTTCACACCATACAAAGACTTCGAACGCCCCGCCCTCAGGCTCGGCACCGAAGGACAGACAAAAGCCATCCGGCTAGAGCCAACCACTCGGTGCCGAAAAACCACCCTCGGCACCGAAGGTACAACCATCCGAGTTGCCGCACCCTCTTCCGTCGACACCGACAAAGCACTCGATGCCGAAACCTATAAAAGACCCCACGCAACCGAAAGACTCAGATAAAAAGTCTGCGCCGAAGCAACTCGATAAGGCATCGACACCAAAACAGCCGGATAAACCACCGGCACCGACACCAAAACAGCCGGATAAACCACCGGCACCGAAAAAACCGGATACAACTTCGGTCCTGAAAAAAACTGAAAAAACTTCGGCACCGAAGCACATAGAAAAGACTTTGGTACCATCAAAACGTAAGGCACCGAAACCAGTATGCATCTGTTCTTGGCATGTAGAGCTGCAGAGTTGTACACGCCCACCCTCATCCCCGGATACCTCTATATGATCCAGTATTATCTTAATTAGATACATCACGCGTGGACGCTTCTCTATTTCTCACTACTCCATCTAACCCTACTGGCAAAACAATCTAACGATGGAGCCGAAGCCCATGTGCACTGTACACCGAAGAAAGGGTCACCGGTCTCGTGACTACAAGTCTTCTCCGAAGACAAAAACAACATGCAATCATCCAAGCCCAACACCAGATGGCGATCTATGCAAAGTGTACAACTCTGCAGCTCTACATGCCAAGAAGAGATGCATACTGGTAAGTAGCATTTTCCATATATATATATATATACATACATACATACATCCATCCTTCCTTCCTTCCTTCCTTCCTTCCTTCCTTCCTTCCTTCCTTCCTTCCTTCCTTCCTTCCTTCCTTCCTTCCTTCCTTCCTTCCTTCCTTCCTTCCTTCCCCAGTAGGTGGTTATAGTTAGGACCTATTTTCCATAGGAAATCCGCAACATTCTATTTGGAATACCTTTGGCGCCGGTTGATGAATCTTCACAAAACTGGTGGAGCGCTCTGGTCCGCGCCTATCATGAAAGTTCCGGGGATGATTTGTTAAGCGGCGGCCGAGAAAAAAGGGGGTCCCAAAACATGTTTTCCCCATTCAATTCCCCATAGGAACCGTTAATCGCAGCTACAGCCCGAACTGCTGAACGGAATTACACTAAAGTTGTCAGCAAGGTAGACCTTGGTTCAGAGTCGTGCCTGTTGCTTAAATGGTGTAAATCCGTTCAGTAGTTCCTGAGAAAATCACAATTAAAATCACATATCTATCTATGGCTGCTTTGGATCCGCGCACGAGCTGTATGCTAATTGGCTGTCAACACTCCAAACCAGGAAGTGTTGGCAGCCATCTTGTGCCTCAGTAGAACTGAGGCAAAAGAAAGCAACAAAAAAAACTTCGCAAAAAGGGGGCAGGGTAGAAACACCCTGACCCCCGAGGCCTGCGCATGGGGTCCCACAAGGATCCCCAGGGCCAAAAAAGGCTTTTAAATTTTTTTTTTTTTAAATCGTCGAGATTCCTGCACCCAGCGTGAATTTTGGCCGAATTTTTTTTTTAAACGGAGCAGGGGCTCCCACACTTCGTTGTTAATTAGCCCCGGGGTGGTGGGTGGGGGGGGAGGGGTGATGGGGGCCTAGTCCCAGGGGCAATTTGCAACCTCCAAGCCAAAATAACTCTGGGAACAGAGCATACGCGCAAAGTAGCCGCGACGTCCTCGGGAAAGAAGAAAATGAAACTCGCTTTATAGGAGTGGAACTGGCGTCCTGGTGCTCCCTCCACCCCCTTTGGCGTCACCCCGTCTTCCTCAACGTCGCTTCCCCGTCCTATTAAACTCCTTTTGTCCTTTTCTCGTTTTCACACAGAAACCAGGATGAAAGCCAAGGTACACGAGGAGAATAAAGGAGGGGGGGGGGGCAATGCAGAGACCGGGTTTCAGGAGCTTGAGACGAGAACCAGGAGAATATGGTGTCAGAGATTAATTAAGTCTCTCAGAAATGCCCTTTCTCCTTTTCCCAGTGAATTTGCGGCAGAAAAGTGCGCGTGCGTTATTTTTCTCCGCACGGCAAACATTCAGAGCACTGCAAAGGTATCATAACTCGCAGGAGAGGGAGGGGGCATATGCAAAGAAGGGAAGAAAGAGCTTGAGAGTAAAATTAATACAAGAATCAGCTCTCTGATAGGTGATAGAACAAGGTCCGGACAACTGCCGGAGGCAATTTGCATAACCCAGTTGTACTGAGACAAATACAATTCAATACTTAGACGTGAGGCTGCACTGTATTTGCATATAAACTCACAGCATATAGAATAGGGAATGGACGATTAAGCTATGATCGGAGTGTATGAATGCGATTGGGAGTAAAATGAAATGGAAGCAAGGAGGTATTAGGTACATATATATAATAACGGGTTTTGTCAAAGATGCAGAACTGTGACATCTGCCCTGCAAACGCGTCAGACGAGGGTAGCTGAAACATGGGATCCTATGTGCATAAAATACACCATGAAAAAGAAGAGGAAACCTTCTGTCGATATGGAATTAATACATCACATCAATTCATCCAGCAGATATTTATTTACACAAACCAAAAAAATCACAAGAACACCATGCCAACACCCAACATCATCAGGTGTGACCAAGTGCTGAAAACTAACGTGGGAATAGTGATGTACACACGAAATGTACATTATTTCCACTCACAACAGCACAGCACCGTAGAAAGCAAGACAGTGGGCCCATGTCATTCGTCTACTGATATCTTTCCAATGGGTGACATCAGAAGCACACGGGGAAGTGTCTGGAGTGCATACAGTACAATATGACCTCTGCCATCTTAAATAACAAGTGTCACAAGCTATGGGGTCCCAGGGCCAAGAATATTAGGACAGCCCCCCTTATTAAAACAAAGAAAAAGACCGGCATTGCACCGGAGGCCACACCTCGGCGCGTTTGCAGAGGGGGAACGAATTCCCCTTGAATACTGGGGGTCCATAGGGGCCAACTAGCCCACCAGGAACCTCCAGTATGCGCCAGGGGGCTGCATTGCAGAGAGGTGTTCTGAGGCCATGCCCCTTTTTACTCCTCTCTGCAAAGCAGCTCTGTGGCACTTAATGGAGGTAGCTGGTGGGCTAGTTGCACCCCAGGGACCCTCAGGATTCAAGGGGAGTTAATCCCCAACTTAAAATGCGCCACGGGGCGCGTTTGCACAGTGGTGAAGGGAGGTGGCAGGGCCTGAGGTGATATGTGTGCAAACACACCCAGTGGCGTGTTTTAAGTTCAGGAATTTATTCCTCTTCAATCCTGAGGGTCCCCGGGGGCCAACTAGCCTACCAGGTACCTCCAGTAAGCGCCACTGAGCTGCGTTGCAGAGTGTTGTAAAAAGGGGCGTGGTCTCTGAACACCTCTCTGCAACACAGCTCTCTGGCGCATACTGGAGTTACCTGGTGGGCTAGTTGGCCCCTAGGGACCCTCGGGATTGAGGAGGAATTCATTTTCCAACTTAAAACGTGCCACAGAACGTGTTTGCAGACATGTCACCTCCTCTTCTAAGTTCAGCACGGCTGCTTCGGTCGTTCTTCTCTTCTTCTGGTCGGTTCTTGTCTCAGGAGGCAAGGTTTGGGGTTTCCCCTAACTACTAGATTTAGGGTATAGGTAACTAAAGGTTAGGACCAATGGGTCCCCTTCCTTGGGGTGGGTACACCCCCTATTATGCCACCCTCCAGTGGGAGCGGGCATATGCCTTTCTCTGGTTGGCTGGGTCCCCCCCATCTGCAAGATGGTGGGACTGAGAGTTTTGCTTCACCTCACCTCCCCCATCTGAGGGGTGGGATTGGGAAAAGTGGGCACACCTCCCTTCCTCACTTGGTTTTCCCTCTGATTCTCCTGGCCAAAATGGGGATCAGTACCAGTGGGAGCAAGTTGCTGGAAGCAGCAAAGGGCTGGGGTATCTCACAAAGGCTGCAAGCCTTTGAAGCTTCCCCTCTGTGGACCTTGCCCATCCTGGGAGAGAAGGCTTAACACCTTGTCCCAGGATGTGCATTGTTACAGACCCCCGAGAGTAGCAGGATCTCGACCCAGGGGTCCAGAAATATGTCTGGTGGTGGCAGCTGAAAGCAGCCACTCAGCCTGGACACTGGTGGTAGGTCGTTTTTCAGGGGCCATCTCTAATATGCCTACTGAGTGCATTTTTCATCATATCCCACACTGGCATCAGTGTGGGTTTAATCTGCTGAGAAGTTTGATACCAAACTTCCCAGTTTTCAGTAATGCCATTACGGTGCTGTCGAGTTCGTAATGACGAACTCCCAGGACCATATACTCTTAATGGCATTACTGCACTTACAATGCCTAAGAATTGGTTTAAACACTGTAGGGGTACAGGGCTTTTGCACCTGTACCCTCACCACTGGGATAGTGCACCCACCTAGAGGAGTGGCTGACCTATGCCAGGGCAGTGGGTTGTAGGCACGGCACATAAGGATGTGTCTCAACCTACAATGGGTGTGTGTGTGATACACCAAACCCCAATGCGACTGACCAAGGTTCTGCACCCCAATTTCCCAGTCAAGAAATATATAAATTGTCCATGCAATCTCGCCCGGGGTATGCCGCACGAATACCCCACTGGATACCAGATAAGAAAATTCAAGAATGGAATGACGGTGCACCAGAATGGAGTCAGAAGTTTTCAAGGATAATCCAAAATTAATCTTTATTACGTCTTCAAATTAGAATCTTTTGTGGACATCACCCAGCGCGGTTCGTTCCCGGAGGAACTTCGTCAGGGCAAAAAGCGGCTATGTCTTGTATCCCGCGAGCAATTATCAACAGACAGTAGTTTCCTCAATAACTGATATTCAACAATAATTTCATGTATTTGATTGTTAGATTTCACAAAACTTCCACACGTCTCAATATCCCGCAGTTTCACAATTATGTCTATTTCTGCAGGAGGTAAGATACCAGAACCTTAAAAGTAAAGGGAGTAATCACATCAAGATAGTGAGAATTCCAGGCATCAAAATAAGAGCCCAAAATAAAGTCCTCGTCTATGTAGATGTCACGACCAATCGTCCCGCATTCCGACCATATGTGTGTGTGTGTGTGTGTGTATGTGTGTGTGTGTGTGTATACATATATGTGTGTATATATATATATATCCAACCATATGGCTCACTATCTCTCCCGGTAGGCGCTGCTAGGCGCGGCCGCGTTACTCCTGCGGTTGAGCCCAACCGCTATACCTCACAACAACGATCCCTCCGACTGGAGGAAAGCTTGGAGTCGCAATGAATCAATCGTAATCCACACAAGTTTGTGTTAATTTATTCTTCAATCCATTAGAGTATCAAAACAAAGCAATAACCAACGCGTTTCGACAGCCTCCGGAGCTATTGCTTTGTTTTGATACTCTAATGGATTGAAGAATAAATTAACACAAACTTATGTGGATTACGATTGATTCATTGCGACTCCAAGCTTTCCTCCAGTCGGAGGGATCGTTGTTGTGATATATATATATATATATATATATATATATTTTTATTTTTATTTTTTTTCAGCTCCGTTGCACCAGAAACCAGGTCACTCGCAAACGGGTGCCTCTTCGTGGTGGCGCACCACGTTACAAATTGCAGCTCCAATAATCTCCCATTTCAAAGAAAGAAAATTCGGCACTCGCAGGGGGAAGTGTTCACGTTAGTTTTAATGTCAAACACTCAGCAGACAAACGCGTTTCGGTTTTCCTTCGTCAGTGTCTACCATTGACACGGAAGGAAGCAGATTTAAAAAACATTTCCTCACATTTTGGCATGTGTATAGAAAGAGGACTGACGTTAAGCCCCGTGAGAAGGTTATTTACACAGTATATTACTTTTTCTTTTACATATCGTAACACACGTGAATTGGCAATATGAATGAAATACCTTATACAATTTCATACCTTAATTTCAGATAAGTTCAATACATTATTTCCGAAATTATTTACATTATATATACATTTTATTAAATTGCCTTTTACCGTGTTGTGGGTGTTATTAAGCCGTGGATCGGCCGTGCTGAGTGTTTGACATTAAAACTAACGTGAACACTTCCCCCTGCGAGTGGCGAATTTTCTTTCTTTGAAATGGGAGATTATTGGAGCTGCAATATATATATATATATATATATATATATATATATGTTCGAGGCATGTGGGCTGCTGAATTTATATCTATGCATAGATCGCCGCCTAGTGTTGGGTCCGGATGATTGCACATTGTTGTCCTGGAAGAGTCTTCGAAGTATCACGAGATAGGTGGCCCCTCCCCTGGACTACAGTGCGCATGGGCATCCCCTCCATGCTCAGATTGTTTTTTTCCGCCATTGGGTTCGGATGTACTTCTTGACTCACGTTCGGAAATTATACTAGTTACTTTTTTCGAGGCCAGAAGGCCTTAGGGGCATCGGTATTGTCTTTCGTTCGGTGCCTTTTACCTTTCCAGTTCTTTGAACTCAACGTCGGTCGACTTTTGCCTTTCGACGCCACAGGCCCATCGACGATGGAACGGAGTCCGTTCAAGCGCTGCCCCGTCTACAACTCGAAATATCCCCACATCGACGTACACCCGGTGTGCAACAAATGTCTCTCACCGGGCCACGACGAGGCCAGCTGCATGGCCTGTTCGAAATTCAGATTGAAGAAAACTCTCCGTCTTCGACGCGCTGCACGACAGTCGGCGCGAGAATCGGCACCAGACCCAGAAAACATCTTCGGTGGTGACGACGAAGAAAATGTACAAGAAGAGGATCCGGAGCACTCGGATCCCGCGTCGGAGCCCGACTCCTCCTACAACGAGGAAGAACTCTACGTCCATGATGAAGACATTGTCGAGGTAGGAGACGACGTACAACCTACCGGAGCCGTCGACGACGACTCAGGTGAAGAGCTAAGCCCAACCGCAGTTGCGGGGACCCATAAAGACTCTTCCACGGCTCAGGTCGAGGCATCGCCGGAAGGCCTTAGCCAAGATCTTCAACACCATTCTCTAGTCCCGCTTCAAGGCCCGACTAAGAACATTTCCAAAGAGCCATCGGTCGATAGGCCCCACTCAGTGGAGATATCGAAACCGAAACACACAAAATCGAAACCGACACTGGTTAAAACGACCATCAGCTCGAAGACTTCGGAACCTTCCAAGTCAAAGCGTGCACTCGACCCCTCGGGGTCGAAAGGGGGCGTCAAGCCGAAGATCGGATCGACTACGCCTGTGTCTACTGTGAAGTGCGTCACGCTCCCGTCGACGTTGACTTCCGGCTCCAAAGATGGCGGCTCTTCCAAAGGACTCGAGGCCCAGCGGACCATCGATCCGAAGTTGAAGGAGCCGATGTTGGTCAAGGCCTTCGACCCGAAGCCAAAAGTCGGATCGAAACACCCTACCGCGTCTCAGCACAAAGGCGTTCCTGCAAAGCAACAACGGCTCGAATTGACGCAAGGCCTCAAACGCGCTGAACCGTCGAAGTCGGTCGAGTCGAAGACACCGCCTCCATCGAAAACAGTCAGTCCGTCACCGATGCTAACGGCGCCGATAAAGTTCGGACTACCCCTGACGGCGCGGCCTAAAACTATTCAACATACTCAGACTACCGACTCTGCCAAGTCGACGTCGGGTGCTGCAACCACTCAGCCTCGGTCGGAAGACGTTGTATTCCAGCCACCGTCCCACGACAACCAGTCGAAATTCTACATCGACTCCGAATCAGGTCGACTCACTGTTTACCAGCGTAAAATCAGGCCTGAAACGCCTATGGAACATTATAAGATGCCTCTGAAGAAAAAGAGAGACTCTTCCTCCTCTCCTGTTCTTTTTGAGCCCATGCCATCATATGATCAGGGCTATGCCTACTCTCCCACAAATGTCAATGAGGATGTGGAGGGAGGAGTTCAACTATCCCTTTGATGCTGATCCAGATGAGTCCCAGCCGTGGGCTGATTCTGTGGACCCTGACCCACACACCACTCCTGATACTCTTTCATATGCTGTCAAGCCTTCGCCTACTGAAGATACTGCTGCTTTCAACGCACTAATTGAGAGGGCGGCACTTAACCATGACGTGGATATACACGCTGACCCCGTGGAGGAAGACTTTCTTTTTGATACATTCTCCACATCATAAAGGTCTATAAAAACTCTGCCTATGCTCAAAGGTGTGCTCAAACATGCCAGTGACATTTTTAAAGAGCCCACTAGAGCAAGGGTGGTTAACCCAAGAATTGAAAGAAAGTACCGGCCTGCGCCCGTGGACCCTACCTACATCAAGGGCCAACTCCCGCTGGACTCCTTAGTGGTGGCTAATGCTCGCAAAAGAGCGAACTCTCAGACAACGGGTGATGCTCCTCCTCCGGACAAAGAATCAAAGATCTTAGAAGCCTCTGGGAAACGTGTGGCAGCTCAAGCTGCTAATATTTGGAGGATCTCCAATACCCAAGCCCTGTTAGCAAGATATGACAGGGCACACTATGACACGTTAGAGCAGCTCATGCAACACCTGCCAGATACTTATAAGGAGGGAGCAGAAATGCTTATACAGGAGGGGAAGTTGATCTCCAACGCGTCCATTAAGTGCGCGTTGGACGCAGCCGACACAGCAGCAAGAGCCATAAACACTAGCGTTATGCTCCGGAGGCATGCCTGGCTCCGTATCTCTGGCTTTAAGTCTGAAATCCAAACTACCCTACTCAATCAGCCAGTAAACCCTGACTTCCTGTTCGGTCCAGAGGTAGACACCACTCTTGAGAAGATTAAAAAGGACACTGAAACTGCGAAATCCATGGGAGCTCTGCAGTCTCAGCAGTTCAGGGGCGGTTCCTTTCGTCGCTCCGGTAACAGGGGGCTTCTAGAGGACAAGCGTCACAACAAACCCAATACACCAAGGGTGGCACACAAACCACCTATAACAAGAACAATAGGGGTGGATACCGTGGAAACAGCACCAAGGGCAGTGGACGTGGAAATAATAATGCCAGATCCTCCACCACTAACAAGCAGTGACGCCTTGTCACTGCCCCCCGACAATATAACACCGGTCGGGGGGAGACTCCAACGGTTCCTGCCAGTCTGGGAAAGCATTACCACGGACAGGTGGGTGAGACAACTTATACAACACGGTTACTGTCTAGAACTAACCTCCACTCCACCCAACATCCCCCAAGGCACCGTCCTATGTCCGGCGAGCACATGCACTTATTGCAGCAAGAAGTCATGGCCATGCTGCAAAAAGGGGCCATAGAACTTGTGCCTTTGGAACAACAGGGAAAAGGGGTGTATTCACTGTACTTCTTAGTCCCAAAAAAGGACGGGTCTCTCAGGCCCATTCTAGACCTGAGACCTCTAAACCTATACATCCTATCAGAACACTTTCACATGCTAACGTTGCAGCAGGTTCTCCCGCTGCTCAGTCAAGGAGATTTCCTAGCAACCCTAGATCTGAAGGATGCCTACTTCCACATTCCCATTCACCCCAGTCACAGGAAATATCTCAGGTTCACCATCAACAACCAGCATTACCAGTTCAAGGTCTTGCCTTTCGGGGTCACTACAGCCCCCAGAGTGTTCACGAAGTGCTTGGCGACAGTGGCCGCGCATCTTCGGAGACAACACATCCATGTCTATCCGTATCTAGACGACTGGCTGGTACAAGCAAAGTCAGCCCAGCAGTGTGCCGACCACATGTCACGCACAATCCACCTCCTGCACAGTCTAGGATTTTCGCTCAATTACCAAAAGTCCCATCTACAACCCGCACATGTACAACAGTACCTAGGCGCGGAAATAAACACGCTCGCTGCCACGGCGCAGCCAAACTCAGCGAGGGTCAACTGCATGCACGTGTTGATTCGAAAATTCAAGCCACAACACTCACTCCCAGCGCAGATGTTCATGCAACTAATAGGCATGATGGCCTCTTGCATCTTTATAGTCCGCACGCAAGGCTACACATGCGTCCACTTCAGGAATGCTTGGCACGCCAGTGGAACCAGGCTCAAGGACAGCTGAAAGACCTAGTGTTGGTGACCAGTCGTGCATACAACTCTCTGCATTGGTGGAACACACACAACCTTTGCAGGGGACGACCGTTCCAAGAGCCTGTACCACAGATAGTGCTGACGACGGACGCATCTCTCCAGGGCTGGGGAGCGCATGTCCTCCATTATACTGTGCAGGGACTATGGTCACCGCAACAGCGGAAGATGCACATCAACCTACTGGAACTGATGGCAATCTTCATGGCGATGAAGGCATTCAAGTTGCATCTCTGCATCAAAGTCGTGCTGATCCGGACGGACAACATGACTGCGATGTATTACATCCAGAAGCAGGGGGGGACACACTCTCCACAATTGTCACACCTATCACAGTGCATGTGGAAGTGGGCCATTCAGAGGAACATATTTCTCATGGCGGAACACCTCCCAGGCAGGGACAACCAAATGGCGGACCTGCTCAGCAGACACAGCCATCAGATGCACGAGTGGGAGATACATCCCTCAGTGCTCCAACCATATTTCCAGCAGTGGGGTCATCCAGAGATCGACCTATTCACCACTCACGACAACGCAAAATGCCGCACCTTCGCCGCCAGGTTCCCACACCTGCAGTCTCAGGGCAATGCGATATGGATGAACTGGTCGAACAGATTTGCGTACGCCTTTCCTCCAGCACCACTCATACCGCTAGTGGCACGCAAACTGAGGCAACACTCCATGACGCTCACCCTGGTTGCTCCAACGTGGGCACGGCAGGCGTGGTATACCACGTTCCTGGAACTTTCTGTAGTTCCACACCAACGCCTAAGACTCACACCCAGTCTCCTCACGCAGAGCCATGGAGACATTCAGCACCCAGATCCGCAGCAGTTGAGCCTTGCAATATGGCTCCTGAGGTCGTAGAGTTTGGCTACCTGAACCTGCCTCCTGACTGCATGGACATCATAAAGGAGGCTAGGCGGCCTACCACCAGGGCCTGCTACTCGGCAAAATGAAAGCGTTTTGTTATCTATTGCTCCAATAAGAACATAAACCCACTTGATGCTTCCACACAAAGCATCATCGGTTACTTGCTGCACCTTTACAAGTGTAATCTAGCGTATAGATTCATCAGGATACATTTTAGCTGCAATGGCGGCTTATCTTCAAAATAGACAGCACCTATCCCTTTTCAGGGTGCCAACCATTAAAGCTTTTATGGAGGGACTGAAAAGGGTCATTCCTCCAAGACACCCGCCTTCGCCTGTCTGGAACCTCAACATAGTCCTCACCAGGCTCATGGGTCCACCATTTGAACCTCTTCACTCTTGTGAGATACAGTTTCTCACATGGAAGGTGGCTTTCCTGGTGGCGATTACGTCGCTACGACGAGTTAGTGAGCTGCAAGCCCTCACTATTCAGGAGCCTTTCATTCAGATTCATGCTAATAGGGTTGTGCTGCGCACCAACCCTAAATATATGCCCAAGGTAGTGGCACAGTTCCACAGTAACCAAACTATTGAACTACCTGTATTCTTCCCAAATCCTGATTCAGTAGCGGACAGAGCACTACACACACTAGATGTTAAACGAGCTCTCCTGTATTACATCGACAGGACTAAAGATTTCAGGAAAACTAAACAACTGTTCGTTGCCTTCTCTCCACAACACAAGGGCAACCCAATCTCTAAATGAGGTATAGCCAGATGGATTGTTAAGTGCATCCAAATCTGTTATCAAAAGGCTAAACGCACATTAACAATTCCCCCAAGAGCGCATTCCACACGCAAGTTGGGGGCATCCATGGCTTTCCTGGGTAACATTCCTCTAGAGGACATATGTAGAGCAGCCACATGGACCACCATACACACATTCACCAAACACTACTGCGTGGATGTGCACTCAAAACTGCAAGCTGCTGTAGGTCAGGCTGTTCTCAGAACTCTCTTTCAGACTGCTGCAGCTGGCACGGGCAGCCGCCGCTAAGGAGGGTACTACTATTTATTCTATGCATAGATATAAATTCAGCAGCCCACATGCCTCGAACGGAATATGCTACTTACCAGTATGCATCTGTTCTTGGCATGTAGGGCTGCTGACATTTATATCGCCCGCCCTCCTCCCCGGTGCCTGTCGCAGCTGTAGCACTCAGAATTAATTCACTTATTCTCATGCATGGTCATCACTTACTATATCACACTCCATCTCTGCCACAATGGCGAAAAACAATCTTAGCATGGAGGGGATGCCCATGCGCACTGTAGTCCAGGGGAGGAGCCACCTATCTCGTGATACTTCGAAGACTCTTCCAGGATGTGAGAAGTTGGCCTGATATATGATGCTCACTAGTTCTAGTGATCACCTTGTATCAGTCCAAACAACCCTTATGGTGATTGGTTGTAAGTCAACCTTATAGACCAGCTATCCTAATGGTAGCATGGACAAAGCAGTCTTTATGCTAAACTCTTTTGGCATGTGAAGCCAGCTGTTTTACCACAATATAACCCCTTGAATACCAGATGAAAGGACACCACACAGGTTGTTATGAAAATAAACAGTATATTTATTAATAACAACACCTCTGAACTCTTTATGAGGTCAGAGGGCTAAGCACATGACAATCTCTTAGGAAAAATACGTTTAAGTTGCACGAATTACAATGGTGCCCTAGGGGCACGACAAACCATATACTAAGTAAGTGGAATGTGAAAGTCAATAGAAGGAATGGAGCTGTCCAGAGGCTGTAGGATCGATGGGACCACGCTACACTAACACTAGGTAGGTAATAGGAGGCCCACGGAACGCGTGTGCAGAGTGTGAACTCACACGCGAGATGCGTAACAACGTCTATGGACAGTACAGTTCAAGTTAAAGGGGAGTGCGGTCAATCCTGACTAGGTAGGACTAAAACGACTGTGGAACTAGACACTAGGACAGTTAAACTACCCTGGAGCACCGAAGTGCCCTTGTTACCTCACCCACGGGCCGCGGGTGCATAGGTGTCAAAGTGCGTCGGGTTCTCGCGTTCAAGTCAATGGAGCCTGAAAGAAAAGATGCTGCAGGCGACCAGGAGGAAGATGTCCGGTGCAATCCAAGGGTGGATTGGTGAAGAAGGAGACCTGAAAGCAGAGGGGACAATGTTCACAGTCACTAGCCAGTGACTGGAGTGGAACCAGGAAGGAACCAGATGTCGTTGTCGCGATCAGGTGAAGAGTGGACGCTTGACTCTGCAGCCACGTGGACCAGGAGGTGTCTTCGACGACCAGGATGGAGGCACGAGCTGTCCCACGCAGGCTCTCGCTGTCGGCGGTGTTGGATCCGGAATCGGCGTCAACAGGCCTTGGCAAAGGCAACCCACTCGGTGAGGAGGAGAAGCGTCTGGTGCGGACTAGGAGAGTCCGAGGAGCCCCTCTTTTGGAAGGGAGCAAGGGCCAGTCTGGAGCAACCAGACCAGCAGCAAAGATTCAAAGGTTCGTCGTCTAGGAGGCCACTAGCCAGCCGGCAAGTGACCAGACAACGCGTCGAGCAGCAACAAAGCAGAAGGGCCCCACGCAGAACTCGTGGATGCTGGAGGGCTGATCTTCGGTGCAGGGGCTGCTCGGGGATGGGGCTTCTCAGTCCCCAAAGCACTTGGTTGAGTTTACCTTGGGAGTCGTGCTGGAAGCGAAGTGCAGTTTCTTCCAAGATGGCCGGTCCCACGTGTCTCGTCGCACCCACGGGTCTCAGCTGTTCGAGGCATATGGGCTGCAGATGGTACATTTATGAATAGATCGCCATCTGGTGTTGGGCTCGGATGATTGCACTTTGTTTTTCTTCTGGAGAAGTCTTTGTCGTCATAGGTGACTCCTCCTCTCGGTGTTAGTGCGCATGGGCATCGGCTCCATCCTTAGATTGTTTTTTTCCGCCATCGGGTTCGGATGAGGATCGAAGCGCTCCGGACCGACTTCAACAAAGAAGGTTATAACCGGCGCGTATTCCTTTCCAAATCGACGGTATCGTTATCGAACGCGACTTCACTCCATACCGACGCGGTTCGAAGGACGACGACTACGAGAAACTCGACGTAGTCCAGCCCGGGGTCCATGGAAAGGACTCCATTCAAAAAATGTCCAACGTGTGGTGCTAAGTTCCCACACAAGGACCTACACGAGGTGTGCAACCTCTGCTTGTCCCCTGAACACGAATCCAGGGACTGTGAGGCCTGTGCAGCGTTCTCGTCAAAATCGACGAGCCCGAAGACACGAGGTATCGAGAATGCAGTCACAAGCAATCCCGGAGCTGTTCGAGGACCAGCACCCAGAAGAGGAGGAAGAAGAGGCCGACGAGGCGGGGTCAGAAGCGGACGAGTCCGACGTCGAGGAAATCGACGTCCAACAAACCGTGAGTGACGACGTCCCTTTACCGAAAAACAGACCCCGCACGGTGTCGACCCCGCCCTCGAGCCCGGTCAGACAACCGAAAAAAGTTTCCAACGCCCCGCCTTCGAGCCCGGCAACGAAACAGAAACCGAAACACTCGGTCCCCCATCATAGTGGTTCCGGTTCCGATAAACCGACCACATCGACACCGAAGCACCAGGTCAAGGAAAGCTCGAAGTCGAAGCAGTCCATGTCGACACCGAAGCACGCTTCGGCGCCGAAAACACCCTCGACACCGGGGACATCTTCGATACCGAAGAAGTCGGATCCGAACAAAACTTCGGCACCGAAAATACAAATGGACATTTCAAAGAAAAAACACCTTTCGGAACCGAAAACTGCGGTACCGACACAGGAACACGGAACGGATCCTAAACAAAAGACTTTGTTTATTGACCCAAAGACTGGCAAGGTAGCCACAGAACTACCTAAAAAGAGGAAACATGAACATTTGGACGACAAGACTCATCCAAAGAAGAGAATGGGGACGAATACAACTCCTCCCCCTTCTCCCAAACCTCACACACCATCTTCGCCTCTTCCTCACAATAGGCCAGATATTCCTCCCACACGCCCATCTACACCTACAACAGATGGAGAGAGTGACACAGGGGAGGGGGGACACCCTGGGGATGATGAGGACACAATCCCAGAGGAGGCAGACCCATGGGAAGAGTATAATGTGGGATCAGGTAATGATACCGACCTTGAGTCATATCCCTCAAAACCTTCACCTCCTGATGACAATACTGGGTTTGCACAACTCATTACTAGAGCAGCAACATTTCATAAGGTAGACCTACATACAGAACCTCAAGTACAGGACTTCTTATTAGAAACACTACCTACTGCACAAAGAACATCAGGAACACTACCAATGCTTAAGGGCCTTCTCAGTCATACATCAGAGATATTCAAAGACCCAGTGAGGGCTAGGGTATTGAACCCAAGAATTGATAAAAAATATAGGGCAGCTCCAAAAGACCCAATATACATTAAGGGGCAAATTCCTCTAGACTCACTAGTGGTCACAAACGCTCGCAAGAGAGCAAACTCTTTATCTACAGGAGAAGCTCCACCTCCTGACAAAGAGTCTAAACTAATAGATGCCTCTGGCAAGAGAGTAGCATCTCAAGCGGCAAACAGTTGGCGCATAGCTAATACGCAAGCACTACTTGCAAGGTATGACAGAGCGCATTATGATGAGTTAGAAACACTCATCAAACATCTCCCTAAAGAACATCAAAAGAGAGCAGATCAACTTATACAAGAAGGGAAGTTAATTACTAACACTTCAATAAAGTGCGCCCTAGACGCGGCAGAAACTGCGGCAAGGTCGACAAACACAAGCATCATGTTGATGAGACATGCATGGCTCAGAGTGTCAGGGTTCAAACAAGAGGTACAAACATCGTTACTGAACCAACCTTTTGATGGGAAAACACTTTTTGGCACAGGGACAGATGAGGCCCTAGAAAAGATGAAGAAGGATACAGAAACGGCTAAATCAATGGGAGCATTGCAACAGCCGACACAAAGAGGTTCCTTTCGTAGATCCACCTATAGAGGAGGATCCAAAAGTACAGGTACAAACCAACAGCAAACCTCTTTTACACCTACATCACCCAGAGGTAATTCTAGAGGTGGATACAGGGGTAACAACAACAAGGGTAGAGGTCGCGGAAACAACAACAACCGCAACTCTCCAACCCCAAAACAGTGACTTCATAGAGCTTCCCCCAGACCATATAACACCGGTAGGGGGACGCCTATCACAGTTCCTACCTGTCTGGGAAAACATCACATCAGACAAGTGGGTAAGACAAATTATCCAACATGGTTATTGCCTAGAACTCACAGCTACCCCACCAAACATCCCCCCCCAACAGCGTCCAATGAAACAAGATCACCTGACACTATTAAAACAAGAAGTAATATCACTGCTAGAAAAGCATGCCATAGAGAAGGTTCCACAGCACCAACAGGGAACAGGAGTATACTCCCTATACTTCCTAATTCCCAAAAAGGACGGGTCTCTAAGGCCAATACTGGACCTAAGACCTCTCAACGCATACATAAATTCGGAACATTTCCACATGGTCACGCTCCAACAAGTACTTCCTTTACTGAAGAAAGGGGACTTTCTTTCTACACTGGATCTAAAAGACGCTTACTTTCATATCCCTATTCACAAAGCCCACAGGAAATGCCTCAGGTTTGTGGTAGAAGGACAACATTATCAGTTCAAAGTCCTTCCATTTGGTGTCACGACGGCACCAAGGGTGTTCACAAAATGCCTGGCAGTGGTAGCAGCTCACCTAAGAAGACAACAAATTCATGTCTTCCCATACTTGGACGACTGGCTAATAAAAGCCAGATCGCAAGAGGAGTGTCTGCAAGACACACAAAAGACAATTCAGCTACTACACCAGCTAGGGTTCACGGTGAACTACACAAAGTCACACCTACAACCAAACAAGGTTCAACAATATCTGGGGGCTACTATAGACACAGAAAAAGCCAAAGTGTACCCCAACCCAGTCAGGGTCCAAGCAATGCTTACAATCACTCAGAGATTTCAGCCACAACACTCACTAACAGCAAGAATGTTCATGCAGCTATTAGGCATGATGTCATCCTGCATACTGCTAATACCATATGCAAAACTACAAATGCGTCCGCTACAAGAATGCTTAGCGACACAGTGGAATCAGGCTCAAGGGCAGATTACGGATCTGGTGTTGGTAGACGACCGCACACACCGCTCTCTGAAGTGGTGGAACAGAACAAACATTATCAAGGGGCGGTCGTTCCTAGAGCCAATTCCACAGGTGACAATAACAGCAGACGCATCGCTCACCGGATGGGGAGCACATATGGACAAGTACACAGTACAAGGAAGGTGGAGTGTGCAGGAAAGAACACTGCACATCAACTATCTAGAACTACTGGCAGTGTTTCTAGCATTGAAAGCCTTCCAGATACATGTTATCCACAAAGCAGTCCTGATCAGAACAGACAACATGACAGCAATGTATTATATTCAAAAACAGGGGGGGGACGCACTCTCTCCAATTATCCAGACTAGCACAGGAAATTTGGAGATGGGCCATTCCTCAAAACATCTATCTGTTAGCCGAACACCTACCAGGAGTCCAAAACCAGATAGCAGACATCTTAAGCAGACAGTCGGAACAAATACACGAATGGGAACTGCACCAACAAATACTGCAGCCATTCTTCCAAAGATGGGGACAACCAGAGATAGACCTATTTGCCACTCATCAGAACGCAAAATGCCAAAGCTTCGCGTCCAGGTACCCACATCACCTGTCGCAGGGCAATGCGTTATGGATAAATTGGTCCAACAAATTTGCATACGCTTTTCCCCCTCTCCCACTAATCCCATTAGTGGTCAGGAAACTGCAACAACATTCAATGACCATGATACTAGTAGCACCCACGTGGGCAAGACAGCCGTGGTTCACCACGCTCTTGCAACTCTCACAAGTGCCACATCAAAAGCTACGAATTCTACCCATGCACCTTACACAGAACCATGGAGAAATAATGCACCCAGATCCAACTCAATTGAACTTAGCGATCTGGCTCCTGAAATCCTAGAATTTGGGTACTTAGATCTCCCCCCAAATTGCATGGAGATAATTAAACAAGCGAGACGTCCAACCACCAGAGCATGCTATGCAGCTAAGTGGAAGAGGTTTGCTATACACTGTACTATTAACAATATCAACCCTCTAGACGTATCAACAAGGGAGATTATTTGCTACTTATTACACTTACAGCAATGTAATCTAGCGTACACATCTATCAGGGTACATCTAGCAGCTATAGCAGCATACCTACAAAACAGGCAGCGCATATCACTGTTCAGAGTACCAGCGATAACAGCATTCATGGAAGGTCTTAAAAGAGTCATTCCACCAAGATTACCACCTTCCCCAGTCTGGAACCTCAACGTAGTACTCACCAGACTAATGGGGCCACCCTTCGAACCTATGCATAGGTGCGAAATACAATTCCTTACATGGAAGGTGGCCTTCCTTATAGCCATTACCTCACTCAGAAGAGTAAGTGAATTACAGGCATTGACAATACAAGAACCATTCCTACAGTTACACCAGAATAAAGTGGTTCTTAGAACAAACCCAAAGTTCTTGCCTAAAGTAATTTCAGCATTCCACATCAATCAGCCAGTGGAATTACCAGTCTTCTTTCCAAAGCCACAGACGGTGGCAGAAAGGGCTCTACATACACTAGATGTTAAAAGAGCCATTTTGTACTACATAGAAAGAACACAAGACTTCAGGAAAACTAAACAACTATTTGTAGCATTTTCCCCAACACATAAGGGCAATCCTATCTCTAAAGCAGGCATCGCAAGATGGATTGTAAGATGTATACAAATATGTTACATTAAAGCAAAGAGAACATTAACTGTTCCTCCTAGAGCTCATTCTACAAGAAAACTAGGAGCATCTATGGCATTCTTAGGGAACATTCCCCTAGATGACATATGTAGAGCAGCAACTTGGTCTACACCACATACATTCACAAAGCACTACTGTGTTGATGTACAGGCTGCACAACAAGCCAGAGTGGGCCAAGCTGTATTAAAAACTCTATTTCAAACAGTTGCGACAGACACTGGTGACCACCGCTAGGGAGGTAACTGCTGTACAATCTATTCATAAATGTACCATCTGCAGCCCATATGCCTCGAACGGAATATGCTACTTACCAGTATGCATCTGTTCTTGGCATAGAGGGCTGCAGAGTGGTACATGCCCTCCCTGCCTCCCCGGAAACCTGTGTCTGTCCCAACATTATCTTATTTAGATACATTTACATGGGCATATCTTTATGTACTATACTACACTACTCCATCTAACCCTACTATGGCAAAACAATCTAAGGATGGAGCCGATGCCCATGCGCACTAACACCGAGAGGAGGAGTCACCTATGACGACAAAGACTTCTCCAGAAGAAAAACAAAGTGCAATCATCCGAGCCCAACACCAGATGGCGATCTATTCATAAATGTACCACTCTGCAGCCCTCTATGCCAAGAACAGATGCATACTGGTAAGTAGCATATTCCTTGCTGCAGATGTGGGTTGAGGTCGGAGAGGTCTGGGAATCCGGGTCTCGTCGGGCTCTGAAGTCTGGATCCTGGAAGGAAGACGACAAAGGGAAGCCGCTGGACGCTTGATGGTGCCTGCTTGTGCAGGGTGGACACTCCTTGCCCACAAGGGAGATTCTTCAGTCTTCTGTGGAGCAGAACGTCGAAGTCCAGAGTTTCTTCTTGTAGAATATGTTCAGGATAATCTGATTTGGAATGGGACCAGCTCCTACCTTTATCCTGCTAAAGGGGGCTGCACTACTGACTAGGTCCCTCCCCTGGGTGGGACCAGGAAGGGGGGTGGTTACACCCCCTATCCTTTGTCTGGTTTCCCGCCAGAGCTGGGGCTAGAGTGCCCCAGCAACTGGTTTGAACTGGTGTATGCACAGGGCACCTTGTGTGCCCCAGGCATGTCTCATTCCTTTCAAGCCTACCCTACCCAATACACAAAATCCTGTCTGGGGTGGTGCTAGCACCTCCCAAGGCAGGAAACACTTTGTCCAAGCCGCCCTCGCTGGAAGGACTCCCAGCAGCAGCAGGTCAGACTTGTGTTTGTGGTGGCAGCATCCATTTTGTGATGCCAAGGCTCGAGTTAACTTTAACCGGGTTTCTCAGTTACATACATGTCGTGTCCCTCTAGAAGAGTGGAATGCTACCCCCGTCACCAGAATTGGCGAGGGGGTAGTATTCCAATTCGTATGACACCTTACTCGACATGTTTTGATAATGTTATACCAGAGTTAGCATTTAACCGCAAGGATTATAATGCACTTAAGAGTATATGGTATAGCGTTATCATGGAACAGCTATTAGGACTTGGTTCCGCAAGCTGCAAACGGGCTCAGCTCATGGCAGAGCACCATCTCACATAATTCCAAGCACTCTGCCTTCAGGATTGATAAGGCCTGCCGTAGGAGTGACTGATAGGAATATATGTGTCCATTTTAGGTTTAGATATAGGGAACTATATCTAAAGCAAAGGGTGATTACACCACCTTGCCCCAGCTGTCGTGCAGCCAGTTGTGTCCGTTTTGGATGGCCAGCCAGGGGTGGCATAATACATGCTGCAGCCCCTGGTAGGCCCTGGGTACACCTATGCCCTGGGTACCTAAGGTACACTGTACAGGGCCTGATAAGGTGACTCAGTATCCAATTAGATATGTACCTAGGGTACATGGAGTCCATTTTACAGAGAGAGCAGGATGCCTGGGGTCCTGAATAGCAGGATCCCAGGCTAACTAAGTCAAAAACCAGCAAAACACTAGGCAAAAAGTTGGGGGTAACCATAGTCAGATATCCACCTTCCTACACAGGACAACAATGTGCAATCATCCGGACCCAACACTAGGCGGCGATCTATGCATAGATATAAATGTCAGCAGCCCTAAATGCCAAGAACAGATGCATACTGGTAAGTAGCATATTCTATATATTCACTGAAAAAAACATAGGTTTCAGGCCTTATATAGTTAGGAATTAGCATTTAAAAAACCTTTAAAATTCACTCAAAAAACTATAAGTTTTAGGGGTGTTATAGTTAGCTGGACATTTCACTCATACAAAACCATTGAAATTGCTCCTATATAGTTAGTTGTACTAACTATATTTCGCGGACCCGCAATCCACTGCTGATAATGTCACATATTACATCATTCATGACATGGTCAGTGACATCACTGATGACATCTCAAATGACATCACTGATGACATCATCCAGTGAATGTGGTTTGCTTCGTTATTTAAATATGCATTGTATATATAGCAATTTGCATTGAAGAATGAGTGGATATATAAAAATAAATATTTGGATGGTGGATTTAGTAGCAGTGTAATTGACTGTTTACTTGACCAATTTATAGTGTCTCACTAAATATAGTGGATAGTGACTAAACTGTGTGAATATCTGTATCACTTTGTCAGTTGTTGTGTAAACTGGTTCTCCAGTTGGTTACTAGCTATGTGAAAGTCTGTATTAGTTATTGATTAGTCAACTGAGTATTTGTATGGGAGAGTGAATGTGTGTGTGGTTCGGTGGGGGGGGTGTGACTGCCCAAAGATGTGTGAATAGTTGATTCACTAGATATATGAAGTTAAAACTACATGTTCTAACAGTTGTTTGGGTGAGTGAATATCTTTATGGGTGTGGTGATGAGCAAATATATTTCTCAATGGTACATGTCCAACAAACTAGAAAAATAAAAGGCAGTGTATATGTCAGTTGTTGTATATTAATAAGTATACATAAGACTCAATGATTGTGTGAGTGACTGTATGGATAACTTTATACTTGTAATAATGATTTTATAATTCACTAAGTATGACTTACTATCTAAATGAATAGATGAAGTTGTGTTTGTATAAGTGTGTAGCTAAGTGAATATGTAAGTATGATCCATTGTTTGCATAAGTGATTAGGATGATTTCATATGTGAATAGGATGTGTGCTGGTGTGTAATGTCGATTTAGGTGTATAAGTATTTTTGATAGTGTTCTATTGTTCATTGACTGCATGTATGAGTGAATCTACAGGTAAATGATTAGATGTGTGTATGCATCTAAAATCACTGAGTGGGTTTTTAGATACTTGTATTGCTGTAACAATGGATTCAAATATGATACTCTTTATTTTACAAAGAGTGATGAAAGATTTTACTAGTGTATGAAAAGGTGTATGTGATTGTCACGTGGATGATGTCATCAGTGATGTCATCAGTGATGTCATTTGAGATGTCATCAGTGATGTCACTGACCATGTCATGAATGATGTAATATGTGACATCATCAGCAGTGGATTGCGGGTGCGCGAAATATAGTTAGTACGACTAACTATATAGGAGCAATTTCAATGGTTTTGTATGAGTGAAATGTCCAGCTAACTATAACACCCCTAAAACTTATAGTTTTTTGAGTGAATTTTAAAGGTTTTTTAAATGCTAATTCCTAACTATATAAGGCCTGAAACCTATGGTTTTTTCAGTGAATTTCAAAGGTTTTTTAAATGCTAATTCCTAACTATATAAGGCCTGAAACCTATGGTTTTTTCAGTGAATTTGTAAGGTTTTTTAAATGTTAATTCCTAACTATATAAGACCTGAAAGCCCACCAGGAATCTCCAGTATGCGCCAGGGGACTGCATTGCAGAGAGGTGTAATGAAGCCACGCCCCTTTTTACACCTCTCTGCAACGCAGCCCCTGTGCATGTTTGAAGAGGGGGAACTAATTCCCCTTGCATACTGGGGGCCCCTGGGGGCCAACTAGCCCACCTTGAACCTCCAGTATGCGCCAGGGGGCTGCATTGCAGAGGTGTAAGGAGGCTATGGCCCTTGTTACACCTCTCTGCAACGCAGCCCCCTGGCGCGTTTGCAGAGGGGGAACTAATTCCCCTTGCATACTGGGGGTCCCTGGGGGCCAACTAGCCCATCTGGAACCTCCAGTATGCGTCAGGGGGCTGCATTGCACAGAGGTCTTTTTACACCTCTCTGCAACGCAGGCCACTGGTGCGTTTGCAGAGGGGGGACTAATTCCCCTTGCATACTGGGGGTCCCTGGGTCATATCTGCCCAAACGCCGAAATCCGAACGATTGAAAATGACTTTTCTTGAGAAACATTTGGATTTGGATTATCATGTCCTATACTTTGGAATTTTTGAAAGACTGACTTTGAGGATGCTATAAATTACTCAAGTCTGCCCGAATTGTGTGGGTAAAATTGATACCTAGTCACTTTGAATAAGAATGTACTTACATCTCGTCTAACATTTGGAAGAAATATCTAGTTATATGACAACAGGATACCGACATAACTTGAAGGAAATAAGAACGCCCTGAAGAAGTTCTGTTGTACAGAACGAAACGCGTCAGCTGGCTGTGGTACATAAACTTAAGGAAAATAAAAGCATTTGAATATACACCAAGATTCAGCGCTTCAATAAGGACTCTAAGTGATATGATTTGATTGGACTTATTGTGCAAGTGGTGCTGTGCCAAACTTTGGAATATTCTCCACTACTCTCTACTACTTACTCTCTACTACTCCACTACTCTCTAATACTCACTCTCTACTACTCATTCTCTACTACTCACTCCCTACTACTCACTATCTGCTACTCTCTACTACTCACTCTCTACTACTCTCTCTCTACTACTCTCTCTCTACTACTCACTCTTTACTACTCACTATCTACTACTCTCTACTACTCACTCTCTACTTCTCACTCCTACTCACTCTCTACTACTCTCTCTACTACTCTCTACTACTCACTCTCTACTACTCACTCTCTACTACTCTCTACTACTCACTCTACTACTCACTCTCTACTATTCTCTCTCTGCTACTCACTCTCTACTACTCTCTACTACTCACTCTTTACTACTCTCTACTACTCACTTTCTACTGCTCTCTACTACTCACTCTACTATTCACTCTACTACTCTCTACTACTCACTCTCTGCTACTCTCTCTACTGCTCTCTACTACTCACTCTCTTCTCTCTACCTCTCTACCTACATATACATATATGCATACATATGCATGTTATTTACATGAAAGTTTTAAAAACACTAATAAAAGCGAAGCTAAAAGCCACCTCATTACAAACAGAATGGCTTTAACTTAAACGAGGGCGAGATCTATTGCATTTTCAATGCTTGTTTACTTTGGTTCCATCAAGAAGGCACTCAGATGTGTCACACATTTGCCATGAATTCTGAATGTTAGCACTCTAGTTGCTCAGTAGATCACTGTAGTAAAGCTACTGCTCACCAGGGAAGTCTGCTGCGAATCATACTTTCTATGGCAAAATGAACCCCCTCATTTTGTTCCTTTTTAAATTAAATGTTTTCAGACTTACCACTTCATTCCAATCAAGATGGCTTCTGGTGTGCCATACTTTTGTCATAAGTAAGACTGTTAGCGCTCTAGATGTTCTTTAGAACACTCTGGGACATTATGTCATTGAGTTATACTTGGGCTACATCTGGGTGATATTTGGGCTACATTTGGGCTCTTTTGTCTCTGGTGGCCATCTTGGGAGACAGCATGTCAGAATTTTTTAATGAAATAGAAGAGAATTTGGGAAGTCACTCAAAATGTGCCCAAATTTTTCTTTCTGCAGCACTTATCATACTTTCTATGGCAAAATATACCCCCTCATTTTGTTCCTTTTTAAATTAAATGTTTTAAGAGTTACCACTTTATTCTAATCAAGATGGCTTCAGGTGTGCCATACCTTTGTAATAAGTAGGACTGTTAGCGCTCCAGTTGTTCTTTAGAACACTCTAGGAGGCTGCAGTAGAACACAAAGGAATAAACTGACAGTCTCTGTCCTTGTTGGATGTACATGTTTTACTGAGAATGTCAGACTTCATGCTCACATGACTGAGAAAGATAATGTGAATTTACAGAAAATATGCTTTCAGTTTAGCTTATAGACCCCCTTCCAAACCACTGTGGGAAAAGCATGACATAATAGTTTTCTTTCAAACATGATTCACGATATCCCAGCAGAAAGCTTTTTCACATGGTAAAATCACCTTAGAACACACCACAATTCCTAAAATGAGTATGGTACCATCAACAAATGATTTATAATGTAACTAAAGTCCTAAAACCCTCTATTAACTACAATGCTTTTTAATGAGGTGCTATCATGTATATTGGTCCCAAGATGGCTGCCAACACTTCTTGGATGAAGTGCTGAAAGCCAATCAGATCTCACGATGAGATGTGTGGTTAGGCTCCGCCCAGATATATATGTGTTTTTGAAGTTAATTTTCATAAAAACCACTGGAGCAATTTTCACCAAATATCGCAAAGGCACTTCTGCGTACCAGTCCCTACAATTTTGCCACGTTTGGTGTAATTCCGTTCAGCGGTACGGGCTGTAGCCTTGTCAGAACGTCCTATGGAAATTAACATGGGGAAAACACATTTTGGGACCCCCCTTTTTTCTAAGGCCCCTCACTTCACGAATCCCCCCGAAACTTTCAGGGAAGGAGCGCAGCGGAGCTGGCCAAAATTTTGGAAAATTACACCCAAATTCCTCAACCGGCGCCAAAGTTATTCCCAATAGAATGTTGCGGATTTCCTATGGTAGCTAGGTCCTAACTATATATACCTACTGGCTATCGCCAGTAGGTAATATATATATATATATATCCATATTCATATCCTCTAAGGGTAGCACCTGTAGTACCCATTGCAAGAGACTGACATGGCCAAAGAGTACCAATTGGGTTTTGTAATGCAGTTTAGTAAAAGAACATAGTTCCTGGGTACCTGTTTGGCAGGAACCCAGGGCACAGTCAGTCAAAGTACATCAGCAGTTTTGGAAAAAAGTGGGGGCAACCATACAAAAAGAGGACACTTTCTTACAATGGGGGATTCTTTTTTCAGCAAAGAGGCTGTAGCGTGGCACCGGAGGTTGCAGGAGAAAGACCAATGACAGCAGAGGTAAGTAGAGATGTAGGGAGTCGTAGGGGGCACCGTTGGTTCGTCTCACCAAGACCCGGGGGGCTGTGGGTACATTTCGACGTCGTAGTCTTCTTACCAGAGCCGGTCATGGTCAGAGGGAGCTTCTGGATTCACACTGCAGCTGTCGTTGTGGAGATCAGGAGAGGTCAGCCAATGCTGGACACGAGGTCTGGATCGTTGGGGAGACTTCACTGCACAGTTGACCCACTCAAACTCGGGCTGTGGACGTCTAGTGTTGAGTGGACAGGAAATTCAGATCCGCCTGGAACCGGGTTCTTTGGAGGTTGTTTCTTCTTGGACATGTCCGCAGTCCATGGGAGATTGGAGTCTTTTTCAGGGTTGTTGGAGGCTTTCAGAGGTCGCTGGCTGCAAGACTGGTCGCAGGTTCACGGAAGCTGGACACAGGCCGGTAGAGCTGGGTCCAAGGTCGTCGGTGTCTTCAGTCTTCTTTCTTCTTAGGCCTTAGCAGATCTAGTTTCTAGGTCTGGGGGGGGGCACTTTAATACTAAATTTAGGAGGTGTTTTAGGAGAGTAGTAAGTAGGGCCAATGGCATTTTAACGGGGTGACTACACTCTCTATAATGCCACCCTCATTTGGGAGGTGGCATTGACCTAGCCCTGATTGGAGGAGTCTTCCCATCTTCAAGATGAAGGGTACTGAAAGATGTGTTTCACCTCACCTCCCCCACCTTAGGGGTTGAGTTGGTAGATTTGGGCACCCCTATTCTTTTAAGTTTTCCACCCCAAAGTGCGGCATAAACCAGGGGCTGCTATCTGCTGCTAGCATCTGAGGGTAGGGGTCGCACTACAAAGGCGGCAGGCCCTCAAAGCTCCACTCTTCGGGCACTGACCCATCCCTGGGAAGGAGGCGTGACACCTCTCCCCGGGTTGTGCATTGTTTCTGGTGCCAGAGAGCAGGGCTCTCTACCTAGGGGTCCAGAAACATGTCTGGTGGTGGCTGGCTGCCTACAGCCGGTCCGAGACCACACCAGGGTTGGCAGGTTTTCAAGGGGCACCTCTGAGGTACCCTCTGGGTACATGGCACAATAAACCCCACACTGGCAAGTGGGGGGATTTATTGAAAGGAGTAGTTTGGTACCAAACACTCCTGTGTTTAGTGAAGCCATTGTGGTGCTGTGGAACTACAGTTGTCAAGTTTCCAGCTTGTGTACTCTCTATAGCTTCACTGGCACCATATTAGGAAATGGATCCCAGTATTGTAGGGGCATATCTGCTCATGTAGATATGCCCTCACCTGTGGTATAGTGCACCCTGCCTTAGGGCTGTGAGGCCTGCTAGAGAGGTGACCTACCTATGCCTTCAGTCACTGTTAGCTGGCATGGCACTCAGGCAGGGTGTGCTGTCGACTTTTGTTGTTTTTTCTCTCACAGGAGCATGCAAGCTGCAAGGTCAGAGGCATGGTCCCAGTGAGGGGGTGTCCCAAGGGACCCTCTTCAGCTCCCAGGCCCTAGGTACCCAGGGCACTATTTACTAGGGACTTACAGGCAGTAGAAGTACCAATTGGGGGTTTGTTCTCAGGGAAGAAGCACTGGCAGAGGGGACCCTGTGCACTACTATTGAAACCACATCAAATCTAGGCAAAAAGTGGGGGCTAACCATGCAAAAGAGGCACTTTCTCTCAGTGTCTGTAACTAGCCTGTTGATGTGAGTGCAAAAAAAGAGACTGGCGAAGACAGCTGAGATGCTGCATCGACAAATACATGTAACCTCTAATAGTGTCCTCTGACATTAGCCTGCAATGGAGCTGCTCCCTCCCTGTGCTCTTTTTCTATCATGTATTCATACTTTTGGTAATATCCAGCTGGCTTTTGTGTGTCCCCTTTGTCTAATAGCTTTCTGTTTTTTCCTGACAGCTGCATACGGGAACACAGACTCCCTGCATCTGTTGATTGATAGTGGAGACCGTATGGGTACCACCGATGTGACGGATGCACATGGCCAGTAAGTTTTGTATCTTTTTGTAGGTCAAGATTGAAGAAGTTGAAATGTTTGCTATGTTTACCTGCCACTGTATGTACTACACACAGTTTATGTAAAATAAAATTTGATAAAATATCACAAGGTAAGGACAGTGTTACTTCATGTCCAGTATGAAAAGCAAGCCACCACTAACACAGAGTCTGCGTTTTGGTACCATGAATCAGATGCCATGCTTACTGACGATGATTATATTTTGGCTGTAATCTTTGTTTCTTGTACAATTTGAGGATGGGCCTGTCCCAAAAAGTGAATTTAGTGCACGGTCTCTCTTTCTTGTGATACAAGAATAGCTGGCTGATCGTTTAATAACCACAGCTCCTCAGGTCATAGCCCAAGCCTCCACCATAGCATCCACTCTGCAGACAAAGTTGCACTTTATAAATCACTGGAAGGCTTACATTACATAATTGGAGCAGGAAGCTCACCTGGCTGGGAATTGCGATCTAAAAGCTTGGGTTGAAAGGAGAGGTGTTTTTTTGCTACTTTTAGGACAGAAAAATATCTGTTAGAAGCGCTTCAAATAAGATGGGTTTTCTATTTGACAAGGTAATCGAACATTCAAACTAGAGACAGTGCTGCATGTCAGTCCAGAAAGACTTCATTAATTGTTTGTGTGGTATAATGGTGTAGAGAAACATCCATAATTAATTTGCCATTTAATTCCAGTGGTCTCATAATCAAATCAGTTCATATATTTTAATGGCACTATTAACCTGTGTGCATAAATGTGAATATTGATAAAAAAATAAGCCAAGGTATGACACATTTCTCAGGGCTCAGAAGGCATGTCTTGCCTTGTAATCTTACTGCTTATTAGGTTTTCCTATGTTGTTTTCTAAGCAATTCATTTGACCAGGTTTACTCTCTAGCAATTTTAGAGGGATGGCTTTGCTTAAGGGATTAAGATGTTGGTAAAATGGTCCACACTAAGTATGAGCAAGTTACCACAATAGTGGTGGTGTCATTTCCAATTTCTGCTGTTGTCTACTTTATCGATTAGTAGGTAGCTAGGTGTCCTTTTGCAGAGACCTGTGAAGTATCCTTGCCTCTCAAGTTTAAAAACAGTTTTTTTGTATATCTTGTTCATGGAAAAAGAATCAAATCCAAAACATGGAAAAGGGACATGAAGAATCTTAACCCCTCTACCCTGCCTCCCCACATCGGCAATCTCCTCCTTCCCCCTTCAGGTGCCTCGGATGTTCAATCACTGACTGACCACTACCTTGAATCTATGAATACAATAGTCAATGAAGTCGCCCCATTGCAACTGAAGAGAGTCTCCACCAAAATTTCTAACCCCCGGGAGGCGTGGCTAGCGGCCAACATGGCGACAGCTTAGAACGAGAGCTCCTGAAGGCACTTTGGCCTAATCATTAATCCGACACTCTTATCCGTGACATCACCCACCCGAAGCGGCGGCGATCGGGTCCGGGGTCGGAGCGGCACCACCAGGTAGAATTCTGGCTGAAACCAGGGACCGGAACCCGCCGAACCACACACTGGCGCGTTGGGGCCTGTAATTGGGAAGGAAGCAGCGGCCTCGAGTGCCCCGCAAGCCCCGGCGGAAGTGAGACCGGGCCGGCCTGGAGAGGGAGGCACTGCCCGGCGCCCCACCGGAAGCACTCAACCGCCCAAAACTTGCAGCGGAGGCGCCCTCTGAGCAGCGGCCGACGACAATAGCCCCTGCTACACCTGCCGGTGTCTGTGTGCGGCGGCAAGCTGGAAAGAAGCGGACACGGAGACGGAGGAGAGGCGGAGCGGCCACGGATTACGGAGAGACGGTGAGCCCCCCCCCATGGGAGTACACGATCAACCCAAGTCATCCGGGGCTCACGTCTGACAGATCCGACAGGGAAAACTCACCTGGCTTGCCCCCCCCCCGAGATAGTGCATCTGAGTGCACGAGTGAGAGGCCGACTGCGGAGAAGGCGAGGGCCCCCGGGGGACAGCATAGAACGGCATCAATACGCATATAAACGCGGGGATAACCGGCAGCACCCGACAACGTGGTACAATAGTGGCTGTCCTGACCCGCTCACAGTAACACGACCACAACAGCCAAAATAAGAGACACCCTGCCAAGACCTCGACCACATCTTTAACCACAACGCCATAGGGGCACGTTGAGAGACTTAAATGCAACTGGTATGGTACTCCGCCTGGCAGCGTGGCGACCGACTGAACCCTAACCGAGAGACCTAACGTGAGTCCATCCTGCCCACGACGCAACCAGTGCCTGACAGCGACATAGTGCTTTACCCGCTGGAAGTAGAGGATTGAGGCACCGCAGTCGTTACGATCACTACAGCAGCCTTCCAGACGGCGACAGCGCAAGGACACACAGGTACTAGCCGGAGGCGTCCTGCACTAGAGTCGGTGTGGCGGCAGTGAGGGGGTTAGAGGGACTTCTGCCCAGGCGAGCATAATATCGGAGTGTACACCCACCTACAGTCCCCTGACCTACGTGACGGAAAAAGGAGTAATCATCCTCAACAGTCCACGGCACAACGAGGGACGGCCCCGATCTCCACAAGTCGCGACGCCATGGCGGGCAAAGGCACCAGGAGTGGGTCCACACAGGCCAAACTGGACAAATTTGCATACAGCCAACACGGACAATCACAAAACAATGGACGCAACTCCACGGGTGCTACCCCGGCAACAGAGGGGACCGCAAAAATAACGCTGGAGGACATTATGAACACCCTTACTGAAGTCAAAACAACAGTGGGCTCCATTTCCTCTGAAGTCACGCTACTACGTGCGGACTTCCAAAAAATGGCTGAAAGAGTATCCCAGGTGGAGGTGGTCACGAAATCTCTGGTGGAAGACACGTCCGAACTACAGATAGCCATGGAACGCATGGAAAAAGTCACCAAACTCCTGCAGGAGAAGTTGGACGACCAAGAAGGGCGTTCTCGAAGGAATAACGTACGTATCCTTGGACTTCCGGAAACGGAAGGGAAGGAGGCCATGGACCTCTACGTCGAAGACCTCATCAAGAACAAACTACAACCCAAAGGACTATCCCACTTCTTTTCAGTGGAAAGAGCACACAGGGTGCCAGGCGGACCCCCTAAGCAGGGAGCAACACCGAGGCCTGTGCTGGCAAGACTCTTCAATTTTAGAGACAGGGATGCAGTCCTACAAGCAGCGAGGGTCTCCCCACCTGTTAAGATTCAAAACGCAACCTTATCCTTCTTCCCGGACTACACGGCGGAGGTAGCCAGACGCCGCAAATCATTCACGGAGGTAAAAAAAACACTACGAGACAGGGAGTTGCCATACTCCATGCTATTTCCCACCAAGCTACGGGTAGTAGCTGATGGAAAGACGTGGTTCTTCGATACACCAGAGGCTGCCCACGACTGGCTGGAGGGTTGGAGGCAAGTGGGGCACCGTCACCGTCCACGCAAAGATCGGACTAATCACCGCAACGGCACGCAAATGGACAGCCAGACCAACCATCCATCTCATCAAGATGACACGGCGGCAACGGAGTCCGACTCGACACAAGATCCGCTGACTCTGGGCGAACAGCACTGATCTGAAGGTTGACTACATATGAGGAGACCTGGGGGTGCCGCAATGGACCTTGGACTTGGTGCAGTTAGTGCCTGAAGGGGCCTCACCAACCCCACAAGCAAGTAAGATAGTTGGGGAAGGACTAAAGCACTCTGCGAAGTTGGGGAAACGGGCGGGATTTTGTCCGTGGAGCAGGGGAGCAGGGAGGGGGGATGGGGTTACAGTTTTATTGTTCACGTTTTTGTTTCTGGTCATCACTCACTTCACACGTAATGCTACCACCCTAGATAGTGGCATATTCCTAGCCCTCATCGCGAAAGGCACCAACACGTTGCTCCCGACACTTTTACAACGACCTCATGGCCAACCCACTTCAGGCTGCACCCACTGAGAGTGCCACGGTAACGGTAGGGGTGCCCCCTTTGCGCATGCTAACTTGGAACGTCAGAGGCCTGGGAGACAAAATAAAAAGGGGCCTGGTACTGCAGGCTATTAAACGTCAGAGCCCGGATGTGGTTCTGCTCCAAGAAACACACCTTGCGGGGACGACATGCAAAGCGCTCGATAGGCGCGGATATAAAATGGCAACGCATGCAGATTTCACTTCTGGGTCCAGGGGGACAGGGATACTACTAAAAAAGTCGTCGCCCTTTATACTTACACAACATGCAACAGACGACCAGGGACGCTTCGCAGCGATACATGGCCAGTGGGAGGGTAAGCCGCTTAATGTGGTATCGGTATACATCCCCCCGGCACTGCACTCTATAGCGTTACCTGCACTGGGTAAATTCCTCCTAGACCTCCCAGAGGGTGACACAATCATTGGGAGTGACCTAAACGCAATCATGGACTCGGCGTTGGACGCCTTTCCCACCAGGGTCCGCTCAAGAGGGACTACACCACTCCCTGACTTTTTGACGCGTTAGGCATTGTGGATATATGGCGGCATCTGCACCCCGCAGCGACCCAATACACTTTTTACTCCGCCGTCCACAACAGCTTATCTCGCATAGATTACTTTCTGTTCCTGGGGGAGGGACTAAGCACGGTTGACACGATCGACATCCTATCCAGAGGCATATCTGACCACTCGCCAATCGTTCTCACCCTTACTACTAGAGAACAGAAATGCGCTAGGATCTACCCCATTTACCCAAATTATCTGAAAGTCCCTAAAATACGAAAGAAACTAAAACTGGCGACGACACACTACTTTGCGGAAAACGATGGGTCGGTGGCCTCACCATCGATTCTGTGGGAGGCTTACAAGACCGTCCTACGGGGGACTGCAATAGCAGCCATCACGGGACACAAGCGTGATTCCCGGAAAGATCTCACAGAACTAGAATTGGCACTCCACGATGCAAACGCGGCGCATATGACAGACCCTTCCCCGACTACGACACACACACTACAGCTACGGCAACAACAGTACCAGACCCACCTCAGGGCGACAGTACAGGGCTACATCGCAAACACTAAACATAGAATTTATGATGTAGGCGACAAGGCAGGGAAAATGCTGGCATGGTTGGATAGGAGGGAGGGAGGCGCGAGAGGAATTCAGAGACTCAGTAATACTGACGGCCAAATACTAACACACCCGGAGGACATAGTGCGCACTTTAGCACATCATTTTCAAACCGTATATACCCCAGATCATGTCGTCACTGCACAAATGGCAACAATCTCGCTAGCAGACATTGTCATCCCCAGCATACCACCAGAGACTGCGCAAGACTTAGAGGCGGACCCTTCGGAAGAAGAAATCCAATTGGCGATACAATCGCTACAATCGGGCAAAGCACTAGGGCCTAATGGGCTACCTGTGGAATGGTATAAATCAATGGCCTCAGAACTTAGTGGACCCCTACTGGGCATGTATTTGGAAAGTAGGGAGCGGACAGAACTGCCACTGGATCAACGCACGGCCACGATTGTGGCTATACCTAAGCCGGGTAAACCCCCAGACGAATGCACCTCATATCGCCCGATATCATTACTAAATGTGGAAGCCAAGGTGCTGGCTAAACTTCTGGCCAACCGTCTGATGCCGCACCATGCCGCACCTGAGCACCCTGATCCACCCCGACCAATCGGGCTTTATGCCCCATAGAAGTACGGCACTGAACCTCCGGAGGGTTCATGGGGTACTGGCACGGTCGCACCTCCTCACAGAAAAGGCGGTGATCCTCTCCCTTGATGCCAAAATGGCTTTTGACCTAGTAGAATGGGAATACCTCTTTGAGGTGCTTACACTTATGGGCTTTGGGTCGAAATATATAACCTGGATACGGCTACTCTACACTAAACCAGTGGCACAGGTAGTGTCTAATGGACACATCTCACCGGTGTTCCCGTTGGGCAGAGGTACCAGACAGGGGTGCCCTTTGTCGCCCTTACTCTTCGCGCTGGTGCTCGAGCCTTTAGCAATCCTGATCAGACACACGCCCTTATTTAAAGGCATTACATGGGAGGAGGGGTGGGAAGACAAGGTCTCCCTATATGCTGACGATATGCTCATTTACATGATTGACCCCGAAAACGGCATCCCAGCCCTGCTGGAAATTTGTAATACACATGGGGCGACGTCAGGCTATACCATGAACTGGTCAAAATCGGTGATCTACACGTTAAAGGGTCCGGCACCGAGACTACAGGAAAATTGCCCCCTGGCGGCGCCGGTGGCCTCCTTCAAATATCTAGGCATTATCATTGCACATTCTGAAGCAGATTTCTTCGCTAACAACCTAAAACCACCTCTGGATCGCCTACGCGCTGACGTTAAGCACTGGGCGACCTTGCCCCTCACCCTCCTGGGGCGGGCAGCCTTATTTAAGATGATGGCACTCCCCAGATTTCTGTACATATTAGAAAACACCCCACATCCTGTCCCTCCGCGATACTTCAAACAGATTGCGGCGTTGGTCTCCAACCTCCTCTGGAACAATGGTCCAGCGCGAATAGCCTATGACAAATTGGTGAAAAGTTGGTATGAGGGGGGGATTGCACTTCCCAACATTCAGCTATATTACTGGGCAGCTCAACTTAAAATAATTAACCAATGGATCCACACCCCGAGAAACGACCCAGCGTACAGAGCAGATTGGGCACAATTAGGGACAGACTCCATGCTATCGGTACTGTATAATAAACCGCAGCTTAAAAATCTACATGGCCCGACACGACACACAGCAACCCTCTGGCATATAGCACAGGCACGACTGGGCTGGAAAGGAAGAATTACCAAAATGACACCATTATGGGACACAAAGTCACTGGGAAACCTTAGAGCATACAAGGGGTTCGCGCAGTGGGACTTGATAGGTATCTCCACGGTGGGGGACCTTTGGGACAAAGACACAGTAATACCATTCCCGCAACTCCAGCAGCAGTATGACCTCAGACCCACTGAAACATTTAGATATGTACAAATTAGGCACGCGCTGCTCCAGGCAATCCCACCGGGCACTGATCTGCCGGATTCCTCGCCACTTGAGGACAGACTATTGACAGACTGTATGCAGCAGAGCGCCACGTCCCTCACTTACAAAAAACTAATCAACAACTTAGAGGACCCCACGATAAAACTTAAGGAACGATGGGAGGGGGAAATCGGTATGATGGATGAGTCGGAGTGGAATGAAGCCTTGGCCTCCCCAAGAGAGGTAGGCATCTCGGCCAAATTTAGACTGGTGCAACTAAAAATTTTACATTGCATCTACTACACCAGGACACTACTTCACAAAATACATAGAGCGCCCAATCCCTTTTGCTGAGAGGTTGCGGGGAGGAGGGGACACTGCTCCATACACTATGGGACTGCCCACGAATACAGGAATTCTGGAGGCAAATAATGCGCACCATATCCCAGACACTTAAGGTTTCCACTATACCAGAACCACGTAAGTGCCTTTTAAACGTATGGGACCCCAATGACCTAGACAGGTACGGAATAATCTGGGCCACGCTAGCCATGACAGCAGCTAAACGTGATATTGCACAAAAATGGGGGGCTCCGGACGTGCCCACTGCAAACAGATGGGCTAAAAACATGGATATCCTGATGGTAACGGAAAGAACTGTGTATGTCCTTCGAGCTGCCCCCCGCAAATGGAACAAGATATGGACAGCATGGAATGTTTATAGGGGTGAGATCTGTGAACCCTTACCAGAGGGAGACGAACTGGATTCCGAGGGGGAGGAGGAGTGATGGATAGGGCTAGGGAGGTATGCTTCTCCGTGTTAAATTCAGCAACGTGTTGGAATAACTTGCATGGGTGAAGACACTGGGACAAGGAAACCTGCTGATGAGAAGGGAAGTGTGCAACATAATTCAAAGTGATGACACAAGGTTGGGGAGGGGGGGGGAGACTTTCTCTTGGAAGTTACACGAAAGTTTCCCATGTTGGGTACCACGGGGCCGATAAATAAAAAATTGTTAACTACTGGTAACATATGTAAGGATATACGGAAGAGCATATACAGAGATTAGAAAGGGAGAACGAGATTACACTACAGCATAGGTGCTACCGATTATGATTCCAGAATTGTATTATACGATTATGAATGTACCAGACTGAAAGTATCATCCTGATTGGTTAATATGCCTTTATGTCAATAAAAGTTAAAAAAAAAAAAAAATTCTAACCCCTGGTATGACGATAGACTCAATGACGACAGGCGTACTATGCGAATGGCAGAGCGCACCTGGAGATCGGACCCTTCAGCACTGCACCTCAAAAGGCTTAAGAACAAGAGAAATGCCTACTTCAGGAAAATAAAGCGCACAAAGTTGGACTTATTCAGCCGCCAGTTGGACCAAGCAAAAAACAGGCCAAGAAAACTGTTCGAACTAATCAAGACCCAAACAAAGACACAACCCTTACAATCAAACAGCACAACAAGCGACACCCCACACTGTGAAGCCTTCTCTGCCTTCTTTAAGCTAAAGACTGACAACATAAGAAATGACCTCATCATGGATGTAAGTCGATTCCCCAACCACACCAGAATGGCTAACACTCAACCTAAAAACAAGGCATCTTGGCTGTACTTCGATACCTACTCGGAAGAAACAATACACAAACTGCTCTGCACCTTGAAGCCCTCTAATCACCTCACAGACCCTCTACCTGCTAATGCTGTAAAAGACTTCATCCCCTTGCTCCTCCCTCTCTGGACCAAAATCATCAACTGCTCCCTGCAACAAGGCCTCATTCCAGACTCCCTCAAGGTGGGGCAAGTCACGCCTATACTCAAGAAACCTACAGCTGATCCGTCTGACCTAAACAATTACCGGCCCATCACCAATATCCCCACCCTGGCCAAACTGCTGGAGAAATGTGTCCAACTCCATCTAACAAAACACATTGACCAATTTGACCTCCTCAACTCTCATCAATCAGGCTTCCGAGCGAAACATAGCACGGAAACAGCTATGACACACATAATTGATGTGTGATGTATTCCTATAGGTTCTGTATCGATCCCCCTATTCCTGACCCTGTTCTGGTTAACAAGTTAACTAGCAGCCATCCCATGATGCAGAAACCGTTATCTGATTAAGCCACACTACGGCACAGGAACGTGTTATCTGATTAGGTCATAACGCTTGCCATCTAATTAGACAAGCGATATTCCTCCAGCCCCTGATAAGGCATACGGAGTTCTCAAAACAAATCAAACCTATGACAACCTGGGAAAAACCCTGCGGCCATTGTTTTGATTTCATCGAGAACTTCAGCAAAAGAATGTGCTAACGACCAAGTCGTATGACATCCTTATTGACGTATCTATGTCCATCCTTACGTCAATCTCGGCACCTTACAGGTATAAATATTACCGGTATTGCCTTAAGCAAACACACGCGGTGGTGACGAGATCGGAGCAGCCAGACTTGCCGAAGCCCAGAGCAGAGCAGACCCCGCTGGCGCAGCCCCGCCTTCCTGACGCGCTGAGAACGAGACGCTGCTTTCTCCTGCCGAGAAATCCAGCTCCGGCGCTTCCGGGTAGCCCTCCAAATTCTTGATCGCAATGAGTCCTGCCTCCTCATCCTTCTTGACCTCTCGTCAGCATTTGACACGGTCAAACATGAGAACTTGTTGGAGCTGCTAAGCACTAGAATGGGTCTATCGGGAACTGTTCTCAAATGGTTTTCGTCCTTCCTTCACAACCGGTCTCAGAAGTTCAAGATCGACAATGTGCTATCTTCACCTGTGCCTGCAGATCTAGGTGTTCCACAAGGATCCTCCCTCTCCCCCACATTGTTCAACCTCGCCATGGAACCGCTCGCCACCTTGCTCCAAGCTGCCAATGTCCAATTCCATATGTACGCCGACGACACACAACTTTACCTAAAGCTTCAATCCCCGGAAGATATCAAACATCTGAATTCCACGCTTATTAACACTCAATCTTGGCTAGCCGATAATCACCTCAAACTAAATGCTCTGAAAACTGAGTTCCTACTCATCTCACCCCGGCGGAAATTTCCACCACCCAAACATGGCTCAATAACCTAACAGCACTCAATGTCCAACCCACCATCGTGGACTCAGCGAAATCCCTAGGCATCACACTCGACGCCAAGCTCAAAATGCAGCAGCACGTCAGCAAAGCCACAAAAGCAGCTAATTTCCAAATCAGCACACTGAGGAAAATTAAACCCTTCCTCCCTGCTGAAGACTTCCAAACTGCTGTACAAGCGTTAGTCATCCCTCGAATAGACTACGGAATTGTGGCCCTCAGCGGACTCCCGCTATCCACAACAGCACCCTTAAGAGCCTCCCTGAACGCTGCCGCGAGACTCATTACTGGCTCAAGAAAACATTCGCATATATCCCCAGACTTAAAGTCCCTAAAATGGCTGCCTTTTGAAGCCAGAATACAGCTAAAAATTGCAGTTATGACACACGCGGCCGTGCACCACAATGCACCCAACTACCTCGCTCAAAAGTTGTCTATATCAGGAGGTTCGAGATCCAATAGAAGTTCAAAAAATCTACTCCTGAAACCTCGTAGATTCCGGAAAGAGAAAACATACAAGCGCTCCTTCTCAGGAATGGCACCCAGGATCTGGAATGCGCTCCCTCCTGAAACCAGGCGTATCTCCTCCACTGCACTCTTCAAGAAAGAGGTGAAAACCATCCTTCTGGCCAAGATCTCCTGAACCTTATAGGTGCTGGATCAGAGACCCTGCATTGCTTTGTATCAATGCTCACCTTGTCCTTTGGCACTATACTTCTACTTGATGGGGACACTACTACGCTACTTTCTTACTACCGACCAATATATGATACTTGTTGGTTCACTGATTCACTCTCCCGATGCCCCCACTCAGTGCTCTCTCTATACTAAAACATTGGTATAAGCCTTCCACACACCCAAGGTGTACCTGAACACCTCTGTAGCGGGATCAATGACTTGTGCCGTCTTATATTACTTGTTTACCTGATTGTATATTGATATGTTTTATGTATGTTATTATTATCCTATCATGTTAGTGACTACTACACTGCTCCCATTACCTCTGTTCATTCCTACTGCCCCTACCCTGTCTTTGTGAAGCGCTCTGATATCTGTAAGGATCTTGTTCGCGCTATATAAAACTTTGAATAAATAAATAAACGTGGTAGCTTGGTCGAGCAGAGGGCAGTGCAAAGCATTTTTTGTACACGCTCAGTCAGCAAAGGATTTCACACACTCAAAGACTGCACTCCAGGCCAATGGTTTTTATATCCAAATATATGGTTGTTTTATTTTTAGAACAGACAGGCTTAAAAATATACTTTGCTAGATATGAGAACTCTCATTTAATTACTTTGCAAGGAAGCAATAAAGCTGGTGAACACAATAGGTACAATCAAGTCTAGACACACTTTAGCATTAAGCTCAATGGATTGTTACCATAAAAGTACAGTTGATTACAGTACAGATTACTTTAGTAGTTCCAGGACTAGATCCTAGATTCAGTCCTGGGGTCTAAAACGTTTGTTACTGTGGTGAATTTTCATGAATATAAAGCTGTTTTAAAAGTTCACACTTTTCAATGACAATCTGGCAATGTTATTCAATGGGAGAAAATTCAGGTTGCAGGTGAAGTATGATCGCGTTACTTTTGTAATCCAGTACTGAACTGAACTTAAAACAGGTAGGTAATTGCGTTTCAGTATTTCGTATGATTTTTAAAGAATATTTCACGTTTTCAAAAGTAGGCACTTAAAAGAAATTTTCATAGAAAAGCATACAGTGGGTTCCTATGGAGAAAATACAGATTACTAGCAAAACCAGTAAGGATTACTTTTGCAGTTCAGTACTGGGCTGCAAGGTACAGTACTGGCTTCTCGCCTGCTTGCAGGTGAGTACTTCGTAATTCGGACTTCGGCTGATTTTCTATGATTATTTGCAGTTTTCAAAACTTCACACTTAGAAAATCTTCGAGTCAGAATGCGTCAATGTTATCCAATGGCAGGTAAGTGAGTTACCGGTTTCCAGGTGAGCAGTTGGCTGGTGAAGTTAAGGTTCCGGGTATAGACTCAGGGGTCCCCCAGGGTCAGGTAAGTACAGTCGATTCCGCCCCAGCAGCGCAGGGCCGGCCGGGTGCAGAGGTAGGTGGGCCCAATGATATCCAATGAGGGAAAGGGGGCCTTCGGTTGGTGGCTGCTGGCTAGCAGGCCACGTGGCTGTGGGAGCTGGGCTCCTGGTCACTTGCTCAGGGCAAGGGGGGAAGTAGGATATGACAAAGGTGGCACAGCCAGTGGCACTCGGGTGGCTGGGTGATATTTGATATTTATTGAGTTGTATAGCGCTGAATCACCCATGAGGGTATCTCGGCGCTGGGGACGGAGGAACATAAGAACAGGAGGGAAGAAATTTAGAAGAGGTGGGTTTTTAACATCTTTCTAAATTGAATCAGATTGTGTCCTGAGCGTAACTGAGGAGGCAGGCTATTCCAGAATCGAGGGGCAAGATAAGAAAATGCCTTGCCACCACTGCGAGCCTTTTTGATTCTGGGAATGGTGAGCAAATGTTGGGTGCTAGACCTGAGAGTTCGTGACGGGATATAGGAGGAGAGCTTGTTGGTGAGATACATGGGGCCCTTGCCATTACGGGCTTTGTGAATAATACAGCCTATTTTGAACTTTACCCTTTTCTTTATGGGGAGCCAGTGAAGTTAATTGAGTAGGGGTCCAGAGGGTGTTCTAGATGGGGCATTGTTGGTGAGTCGGGCAGCAGTATTCTGCACTACCTGGAGTTTATTAATGACACTTTCGTTGGCCGAAAACAGGAGGGCATTACAATAGTCAAGCCTACTCAATATTAGGGCCTGCATGAGTGTTTTTTTGTAGAGGAGGGTAAAAGTGGAAAAATCCTACGCAGGAGGCCAAAAACATAGTAGCAGGAACCTGCGGTGGTGTTGGCATGTGTGTTATGTGTGAGTTTGTGATCAATTCTGACACCTAGGTTCTTAACCACTTCTTTGGGAGTTGTGCGGTTCCCAGCTCTTCTGGCCACCAAGTAGGTGACCAGAGAGTGGTAGCTCCTCCAAACAACATGATATCTGATTTTCCCCCGTTGAGTTGCAAAAAGTTGTTACGCATCCAGGCAGCGATAGATTTCATGCCTTCGGAAAACAACAGATCAATGTTGGGTGTATTTGTTAGAAGGAGCTGGGTGTCATCTGCGTTTGAGATTGGAGTAAACCCCAAGGACCTCATGAGTCTGGCCAGGGGGGTGACATATATATTGAAAAGGGTAGGACTTAGGCAGGATCCCTGTGGGACCCCCTTGCTTACTTTAGTAGTGGCAGATGTAAAAGATCCCATGGTAACTGTTTGAGTTCTGTCTGTAAGAAAGTTGGTGATTTGCTATGTCTTGGAGCCTTTCCAGAAGGATGTGATGTGAAATGGTGTCAAATGCTGCTGACCAGTCAAGCAGCACCAAAAGCGCTGCTTGACCGTTGTCAGCAGCCATGCGTATATTATCAGTAACCTCAATAAGGGCGGACTCTGTACTATGTTTAGCCCGAAACCCAGATTGAGAAATATCCGGTAGTTGGTGAGTTTACAAATAATTAGACAAGTGTCTATTAATGTGTTTTTCAATGAGTTTAAACTGTAGGGTAGAAGAGATATGGGTCGATAATTAGTAATTTCGGTGGTTGGAACCTTGGGGTCTTTACGTATGGGTTTGATTTGCGCATCTTTCCAAGCCGATGGAAGGCGGCCCTCCCTAAGGAAGCAATTCAGAATAGAGCAGATCGGGAGAGCTAGTTGTTCCGCAAATTTAGCAGAAATCCTGGCCGGGATGGTGTCCAAGGGTGAGCCAGATTTCAATGCTTCTATAAGGGATATAACTTCCTGGCCGGGATGGTGTCCAAGGGTGAGCCAGATTTCATTGCTTCTATAAGGGATATAACTTCCTTCATATGAAGCTGGGGAAAGGTGTGGAGGTGGGCAGATGTGGTATAAGTGTCAGGAGGGCAGACCGTGGGGGGAAGGGTAGAAGTGTTAGCAGCAATGATTTTCTGGTAGATGGTATCAATTTTGAGGATAAGATGCTCCGCGACATCATTGCATATGGACTGTGATGGGGATTCCACAGTGTCACATGCTGATGGGCTAGAATAGGCTTTTACTATTTTAAATAGCTCCCTGGAATTGGATCCAGCCTTCTCCAATTGATGAGTAATGTGCATTTTGCGCGCTGTTTTAATGTTGTTGTGGTAAGCTGCTAAGGCGCCTTTGTATTTAGTTCTGTCTTGTTCTAAGTGTGTGAGTCGCCAGGTGCGCTCCAGTGTTTTACTTTCACTCTTTTCAATACGTAGGGCCGGGGAGAACCATTCTGTAGTAGCAGTAGAGCTTTTGGGGGGGTGAGTGGCCGGTTTTAAAGGTGCTGCTTCATCCAGTACACTGGAGATAGTGTTGTTAAAATGGCTTAGTTGTTGTTCGACATTGAAATTGCGGGTGTCAATGTCCCATGTCGAAAAAGAAGAGGCACGGTGATGAGCTTTGATTTTATGCCAGGGTCTGTACCACCTATCTGTGAGGGGTATGGGAGAAGGTGAGATGGGGGGGCTTGTCAGATGGAAATTAACTACAGAGTGATCCGACCAAGTGAGCGGTAAAGTATCTCTATATCCAATGAATTGAGAGTTGGAAAGAATTAAGTCAAGGGTGTGTCCTGCTAGATGAGTGGGATCGCTGTTGAGCTTGAGAAGCCCCTGGGAAGCCCAGTTTTTGGCGTCCAATTTGTTTAAGTCCTCACTATGAATATTAAAATCTCCTAGAAGTAGGAAATTTCGGGTAGCAGCAATATGGGGGGCGATACATTCCAAAAGACGACCATTAAAGTTGTTTATTGGTCCAGGGGGCCTATAAACCAGTGCTCCTTTCCAACTCTGTTGGGGGTGTAGTTCAATTTTAAAAATAAGACATTCAAATAATTTTGAACAGAACTGGTCAAGTATGGTAACTGGTATATGTTCTTTATGAATTATGGCTATACCTCCGCCCGCTCGTTCTAGCCTATCAAGTCTTTGAATGCGAAAGCTGGGTGGGAGAGCTAGAGCTATCGCAGGAACCGCAGAGGGTTTATAATCCAGATTTCGGTGAGAAATCCCAGGGTGCAGGGTGCTCTTGAGCCATCGGGTGCTCAATGTTATCCAATTGGAAAGGTCAACAAGGAACAAAGGCTGCAGGCTCGGGGACGGAGACTCTCCAGGGCGACCAGCACTTCGAGAGGTAAGTTGGGATCATGAAGCACAGGTAGGTACCCCAAAGGGAGGCACATGGGGCTGTAGGGCGCCGGGTGCAGGGGTGTCTTTGGGTGTCGGAAAAGCTTACCCTCAACTGGTCGCGGTTGGGGTGGCCCCTGGTTCTCAGTCTGCAGGCGTCGGCTGGTTCGTCGAGGAGGGTCTTTGGGCACTGGACTTCGGGTCCCAGTCGCCGAGGGGACGACCTCGTGGTCTTGGTTCGTTGGGCCCGGCGGGTGAAGAGTGGGCTGGTCCGGAGCTTCCTGATTGGCACCAGGTGGGTTGTTGCAGCAGAGCCTCTGCTGATGGATGTCCCAGTCTTTAAGAGGGTCAAGGCAGGCAGGTCCTCCGGGTGTCCCAAGGTTGCTGTCCGCAGGAGTCGCCGGGATTAGGCAGGAGCAGGTTCCAGGCCGGTAGGGCTGGGGCCAAGTCAGTTGGTGTCGTCCTGTTGTTAGCAGCTGCACGGCGGGTCTTCTTCTTCTTGATCTTCTTTCTTCTTTATCTTCTTTCTTCTTTTCATATCGGGATCTGAGGAAGGAAGGTTCAGGGAGCCCCTAAATACTGAATTTAGGGGCGTTACAGGTAGGGCAAGGGCAGGGACCAATGGGGCCCTGTCCTGGGGTGAGTACACCCCCTAGCCTGCTCCTCTCCTGTGGGAGGGGGGCAGGAGCCTAGCTGGGATTGGGCCGGGCTCCCCATCTACAAGATGGCCGGAACCCGGGATCGTGCTTCACCTCGTCTCCCCCACCTGAGGGGTGAGGTTGGCACAGGCTGACACCCCCCCCCCCCCTTCCTGACGTAGTTTTTCCCACCAGTCTTCCGCCAGAGTGGGTGTTAGAACTGGTGGGGGCCAGTTGCTGGGTACAGCAAATGGTCTGGAGAAGCTCACAGAGGCGGCATGCCTTTGAAGCTTCCCCCCTGCCCATCCTGGGGGAGGAGACCTAGCACCTCGCCCAGGACGTGCATTGTTGCAGGCCCAGGAGAGCAGGGGCTCTCCACCCAGGGGTCCAGCCATATGTCTGCTGTGTGGCAGCCTCTGCAGCCACTCAGCCCAGACGTGGATTGTAGGTTAGGATTTCAGAGGGCATCTCTAAGATGCCTTCTGGTGCATTTTACATTAAATCCCACACTGGGATCAGTGCGGGTTTAATGTGCTGAGAAGTTTGGTACCAAACCTGTCAGTCTTCAGAGTAGCCATGATGGTGCTGTGGATTTCGTAATGACAACCTCCCAGCACCATATACTCCTAATGGCAGCACTTACAGTGCCCAGGAATGGCCCTGGGTACTGTAGGGGCACAGGGCTCATGCACCGGTGCCCACACCTCTGGCATAGGGCACCCAGCTAGAGGGGTGACTGAAGTATGCCAGGGCAGTGGGTTCCATGGGAATGGCCCACAGGAATGTGTTCCATGTCGACTCTTAGTTTAGTTCTGTACTTAGGCACTCAGCCTGCAAAGGCAGTGTGTGGGTGCCAGGGTACTGGTCCCCTGAGGGTGGCACAATAAGTGCTGCAGCCCTCAGGGGTCTTCTCTGATCACCATGCCCTGGGTACCTAGGGTACCATTTACTAGGGGCTAACAGGTGGCCAGAGATGCCAATTGGGTTTTTAGTTTCAGCACAGTTTTAGGGAAGGAACACAGACCCTGGGTACCTGATTGGCAGGAACCCAGGGCACACTCAGTCAAAGCACTTTAGCAGTTCAGAAAAAAAGAGGGGGCATACCAAGGCAAGAAAGATGGCACTTTCTCACACAATTTAATAGAAATGTTCTTGAATTCTTTGTTTCCCCAGAATACATGTGGTGGCCCAAGCCTTTTCGGTCTAAGCCCCAGTCATTTGGAATGCTTTTACCATGAGCTGCAACATATTCCCGATAATCTTTCCTTTAGGAAAGCAATTAAGACAAGGCTGTTTCCATAACGTTCTCCTTTTGTGGTTCTCACATTAGTTGGCAATTTAGCACTAAGAGACCTCAGAGTGGTAGTATGCTTTAGAAATCCTAAAAATGAAAAAACCCTTGTTTTTACTAACACCAAATTGTAAACGTCATAACGAATCCCAATTAGGGAGCACTTTTAATATCAACGTGTAAAAAAGAGCTACAGCTACTAAAGAGCGGTACAAAGAATAAGATTTAGAGGAGGAAGGAGCCCCCTCACAAAAAAGGTTTAAAAATTGAAGAGCATGAGCGAGCAGAAACCTAAATTTAACAAATGGATGAAAGAAATGGGTGGGGTGAATGCCCAAGAAATATTTATAGGGGGTCAGGATGAGGAGGGAAGGAGAAGGACTGAGGAGTGGTGAAAAAAAGGCAAAGGATTCAGTGGAATCACCCCCACAGACCATCAGTTATAAAAAAAAAAAACTAAAAAACACAGTGAAACGCCATCAAGTAACAGGCACTGCAGTACAGTACAAAGCCTTTGAAAGGAAGACCAACATTGAAAAAGGATGTATGCAAACCTTTTATGAAAACTGTCAGAGCCCCTTTTAAAAATTAATGGCATTTACATCTTGGAAAAGGCACGTAAATGCAATTTCCTTAAAAAATATATTTTATGCATTGTCTTAAAAATGGTGCATGCCATTCGTCTTGAAAATGTTGATCATATATTGGGGTGAAATGGTTTCTCAGAATAAGTTGGTTTTCTGTTAAATCACATACAACCACTAGGCCATCCAATAGAAATAAACTATTTATTTTGTATCAGCAAGAGTTACTTGTGCTATCACTCTGAGTCACCAAACCTCTGAAAGTTGACTGGAGGAAGCGCTCTATTGCTCTTTAACAAAAGAGCACCCTTGTGCTTCACAGAAACCAGCAGTGCTGACCTATTCCACACATCATTTAACAAGCACTTTATCAGAAGGGTAAGAAACTTGTACCAGCACATATATGCCATGTATGTTGTCGCAAATAATTTTAAAACATATTGATTGAATATAGGCTTTATTGGAGTAAAGGAAGGAACCGATCCTTCTAGGTCATCCCAAAAATTAGAGTATAAGAAACATTTATCTGCTCCCTGGTCAATGGTGTAGTTGCCATAGCTGCCACAGATTGAATTTGAACTTGACCTTTGCGTAAAGGTGCCTGTTACTTACTTGGTCTTCAGGGATAGTGTTTTAAAAGCTTCATCGCCAACCATTAATACTCGCCTCCTTATTCTCTCTCTAAAGGACTCCTCTGATGCTGGCGGTCATGAATGGGCATGTAGATTGTGCGCACCTATTGCTAGAGAAGGGAGCCACTGCAGATGCTGCAGACAAGAGGGGCAGGACCACCCTTCACCGCGGGGTAAGTAAGCATGAGTTAACAGGACCTTGTTTTACTTTGTTGACCCAGTCTTGCTTTGTTTCCCCGGTCTGCTCCAAAGGTAGGAGTATATAATCTGGTCAGCCCACACTGGCATGGGATGTGGTTTCTCAATTTAGAAGTTGAGTTGTACATTGGATCTGCAATGCAGCATTTCTGGATTATTTTCGCCACACCATTTACTGTGGACTGGACAGAGTTATATCTGCTCCCCTGGGCAGAAGCCGTTGACTTGTGAGAGTGTTTAATACTTGGCTGTGTTATCCTGTAACTCTTGATGCATGGGTTTACATGCAGAGCTTCCATTTCTTCTGCCGTAGGAGCACAAAGGCTGAAGACTGATGGTTATCACTGCTTCTGTAGCATTTGGCCCTTTCAGTGACTGGGACTCTGAGGCTGTGAATGTACTTCACTGTTTGTTTGCATTTGTGCAGCATAACAGTTCATCAGATCATACGTTCTTCCAGACTGATGATTGTTGCAGTGCTAGTACTGTTTATTGTGCATCCTCTCTATGTCTGCTATTGTTGAAGTATAACTACCTGTTTCTGCTGAGGCCCTTATTCACTGGTGCTCTTGTTTGTGGTGCACAGGCGATGACGGGCTGCGAGGATTGTGTGGGTGGGCTGCTGGACCACGACGCCTTTGTGCTGTGCAGGGACTTCAAGGGACGGACTCCAATCCACTTTGCAGCAGCTTGTGGCCACACTGATGTCTTGAGGATGCTGCTGCAGGCTGCCATCTCCACAGACCCCCTTGACTCCGTGGTGGACTACAGCGGATACACACCAATGCACTGGGCTGCTTACAACGGTATGGCTGGGATATCTGTACGTTTCAAATTCCATAATGCCATTATGTGTTAAAGCAGACAGGTTCATGTATTCTCTTTGCTGAACCCTGATGTCATGGCGCCCCCCATCTTCTGTTCATCATCTCATTGATTAGTGGTATTCTCAGCATGCATCAAATCTTTTTGCTCTCCTTCTGTCATCCTGTATAGTTGCATCTGCTGATAAACCTCCCTCAATATTGGTATTCCACAATCGTACAGCAGATGCGGACAGGTGACGTCTGCTATTTCTTGCTGCATCTTCTCCACTATACTTGCATGTTCCTCTACTGCCTTATTTCACTGGCACTTCTTTTAAGTATGTCAGGTTTGTGCAAATAGAACTTTTTGTTGTATTTGCGAGTGGCACATTCTTAACAGAATTACTTTGCTTTTGTGTAGAGTAAACATCTTCTTTTACTTGTCGATACCTGAATCCCTTAAAAATCTCGATACGATTGTCTCTGACTTGTATTTCTGAGCACTTTCTTGTTTTAGAGTTATTTAACCAGAATGCTCAGAAACAGAAGGCACAGATACCTTTTAGTGTTACTTTAGTGTTGCACAAATCAAAACTAACCATTACCATGGCAACATTGACACAAGGACACATTGAATGGCTCAGCAAAATGAAAGATAGTTTAAAAAAATGCTTTTTACTGCTCATCCCAGAATATTTTTTAACTTTGTCTTTTCAGGGCACGAAGATTGTTTGGAGATGTTACTTGAACACAATCAGTTTGCCTACCTGGAAGGAAACCCTTTTACCCCATTGCACTGTGCCGTGTGAGTAGTTTCCTTTCTTCACCTGTACAACATCTGAATTTCCAAGTTTTAAGAGATGAGAGGAGTCTGTATTGTATTTGGTTCAGTGGAAGAGATGTGGCGCTGCGGCCAGGGCGACTGACGCTGGAATCTGGGGACCACGGTTCGATCCCCGGCTCCGGCGGCAGGTTAGCCCAGCACCATGTGACTCTGGGCAATAGCTCACTTAATCTTCCAGACGGCCCCCAGCGCCTAGAGACCCTTACGGGTGATTGTGCGCTTTACAAATGTGGACTTTACTTTACTTACGTTTCTATTTGAAACTTAAAAAAGAATTCAGAGAATCTTGGCCAACATCGCTTTTTCCTCGGGAACTCTGACAACTCTGCTCCAATGCAAAAATGTTATCCGTATGATTCATGATAAATGGATATACTGTGTTATTTATACCACCACACCATTTGGAAATAGTTAGTATTTTCCTTTTTGGGTTTCGCCTGCCGAAGGCTGCGCTCTGCGCAGCTTTTCGGCGCAGGCGAAATCCATTGATTACAATAAGGACTTCAGGAACGTCCCCCGGCTCCCATTGGCTAGCTCCATAAATGGAGGCTAGCCATTGGGAGCCTGATCTGTCCGTCAAGGCCGGACCAGATTCGGGGGCGTTCCCGCGATTTTTTCGCTCTCCACCCACTTCGGATCGTCATCGCGGCGGTGGGTGTGTTTTTTTTTTTTTTCTTCGAGTCGGCCTGTTTTCGTTTTTTTACAAGTGTCTGTTGTTGGAGTTGGCTGCAAGATTCGAGTTCCCACGAGGCAATCAGGTAAGGAGCATTTGGTTTATAAATGTGTTTTCACTTTGTTTGTTTTTATCCCGTTCCCGACCCCCCCCCTCCCGCTGTCCGTTCCCGACCTCCCGCTGTCCGTCTAACCGTTCCTGCCCTGCCCCCCCCCCCCCCAGTCTCTCTTGGTGTCTCCTCCAAATCGTGCACTCACTCCCTTACTCAGAGTAAGCCACACGCTTAACCACTCACTAATTCTCACAATGACTCACATATTTGCTTGCTGAATCCGCCCCCTCCTTAAGTCGGCGCCGGCTTTGATGTGAGCACTGGAGGGCCGTGTGGGCCTGCCGCAGGAGGAGACTTGAGCTGAGAGCTGGGCAGAGCCGGAGCCTCCAGAGAGCTCCAGCAGCGGAAGCAGCAGCAAGCACTGAACGGAGCTCTCTCACTCACAGGACAGCACGGGCACCCCGCACCCCCTCTCAAGAGCAGGCACCGCGCGCCGGGGGAGACATGGAACATCAGCTGCTGTGCTGCGAGGTGGAAACCCCATGCTGAAGGCGGAGGAGAACTGCCCGCCGTCCGCTTCCTACTTTAAGTGCGTGCAGCGTGAAGTGCAACCCTACATGCGGAAGATCGTGGCCACCTGGATGCTGGAGGTTTGTGGAGCAAGGAGTGCACGTGCCACATGACTGCCACCCAGGTCGAATCACCCCTGCCCCCCACAACCCAGCAGAGTAACATTATAAACACACACTTATGCTAGGGGCGCACCGAACTTGCATACATGTGGGGCAACCCCTATCCGCCGCTCTGTAGAGCCTGGCCCCCTTAATGAAGAGTGCCGGTCAAACCTGCTTTGGAAGCCGGGACTACACCCAGTGCCCCGCAGTCTCACCCCCCAGTAACCGGGTCTGGAAATACTATAAATGTAGTTTTTAATGTAATACCATGTACACGTATGCAGCGCTCCCCGTGCCAGTATTACACGCCATCTTTGATGACTTCTTGTTTCCAAGCAAAAGTTTGCTCCCAATTCTGTAAAAGTGGATAAATGTGGGTTTTTTGGGGGGGTTGCATTGGGGTGTGAGGGTCCTCCCTATGTGGCCCTAGGTTAGAACAGCCTGTGCCCCACTTCAAGGGGACTTTCCCTTGTTGAAGGCTGTGTTCTCAGTCCTTACAAGCAGAACATGCTTGTTTGGACTAAACTTGCAAGGTCGCAAGTCCAAAGAAGTTCCAAATGAGGAGCTCCTTTGAGGATCCGACTCTTGTACCCGGCTCAGTTTGAGCTCCACACTCAGGGGTACATTTTGATGGGTCGGATGTGACTATTTCTGACTTCTAAATATATTTGATTAATTTTTTAAACTTCGGCGAGCTCCTTCCTTGCAAATGTCGCATGCTTTCGGCAGGGACCTGGGGGGCACCCAAGGGCCTTTCAGATCGGGGGACCCCTTGCTCAGACCCCTTCTTAAACAGCACAGCTCGGTAGAGCATCGCCAGTAGTACATTTTCATGTGATTTTGGGGTTCTGACATTTTTTTTTTACATTTTTAAATATTTTTTGAAAAGATGACGTTGGAAAATGTGACTTGAGTAGAGCAGGATTAGACGCCACCTTTGTATAGAGTGCAGCGCACACTGCACCCAAACTGCATTGGAAGAAATAACCTTTAATAGTAGGGAGTGCATAGGGAGTGGAGAGTGCATAGGGAGTGGAGAGTGCATAGGGAGTGGAGAGTGCATAGGGAGTGGAGAGTGCATAGGGAGTGGAGAGTGCATAGGGAGTGGAGAGTGCATAGGGAGTGGAGAGTGCATAGGGAGTGGAGAGTGCATAGGGAGTGGAGAGTGCATAGGGAGTGGAAAGTGGAGAGTGCAGAGTGCATAGAGAGTGGAGAGTGCATAGGGAGTGCAGAGTGCATAGAGAGTGGAGAGTGCATAGGGAGTGCAGAGTGCATAGGGAGTGGAAAGTGGAGAGTGCATAGGGAGTGGAGAGTGGAGAGTGCATAGGGAGTGGAGAGTGGAGAGTGCATAGGGAGTGGAGAGTGGAGAGTGCATAGGGAGTGGAGAGTGGAGAGTGCATAGGGAGTGGAGAGTGCATAGGGAGTGGAGAGTGCATAGGGAGTGGAGAGTGCATAGGGAGTGGAGAGTGCATAGGGAGTGGAGAGTGCATAGGGAGTGCTTAGGGAGTGCATAGGGAGTGCAGCGTGCATAGGGAGTGGAGAGTGCATAGGGAGTGGAGAGTGCATAGGGAGTGCAGAGTGCATAGGGAGTGGAAAGTGGAGAGTGCATAGGGAGTGGAGAGTGCATAGGGAGTGGAGAGTGCATAGGGAGTGGAGAGTGCATAGGGAGTGGGGAGTGCATAGGGAGTGCAGAGTGAGTAGGGAGTGCTAGAGAGTGCAGAGTGAGTAGGGAGTGCAGAGTGAGTAGGGAATGCTAGGGAGTGCTAGAGAGTGCAGAGTGAGTAGGGAGTGCTAGAGAGTGCAAAGTGAGTAGGGAGTCCCGATGGAGTCCCGGTTGACCTGTATAAATCTAACCCCACTCTCTGGTGCCCACTCCTGACCCAGGTGTTTAATGCATCAGTCCTGGAGAATACCCCTCCCACTTGGAGTGAATCCCTAATTCTACCCATTTATAAAAAGGGAGATAGAGGCGAGGCAAAGAACTACCGCCCTATCTCCCTCCTTGATTCCTCCCTGAACATTATGAGTAGGGTTCTCCTGGTAAGGCTGGAGGAGTGGGTAGAGGAAAACAATATCATGGCTGAATCCCAATTTGGTTTCCGCAAAGGTTTGGGGACAACGGAGCAGTGCCTCAATCTTGACCTCCTCATAGGGAAATACACGAGAGCGAAACAAGGTTCCCTATTTCTCTGTTTTGCCGACCTTACGAGCGCCTTCGACCTTGTGGACCATAAACTTTTGTGGTCCACTTTATTGGCCATGGGCACCCCTCCGGCAATCATCCACTTTCTGGCTCGCCTCTATAATAAGCTGTCGGCCCAGATACGCTTTGGTTCGTCGGGTGAATGTACTGAGAAAATCAAGGTTAAGTCAGGCATAAGGCAGGGCTGTGTACTGGCCCCCCTGTTATTTTCCCTTTTTATCAATTCAATGGAATCTGAACTTAAGAAGGTCCAGGCAGATTCCCCACAGGTTGGTGGACTTCCCGTACCAGTTCTGCTTTATGCCGACGATACGGTGCTCCTCTCGCGTACTCCTAATGGGCTACAGAAATTAATGAATACTTTTTATAATTTTATTAATGAGAAGAAATTGAAAATAAATAACACCAAGACTTTTATTATGGCCTGTGGTAAAAGGGTGAAGTCTGTCATGCCGTTCCATTTTAACAATCATAATATTGAGGTAGTGGATAGGTTCTGCTACCTCGGTGTTACCTTTAATAATAAGGGGACTTGGTCCCAGGAGATCTCAAATGTTAATGGTAGAATGGCCAAAAGCTCATCTGGTATTTTTCGCTTTGCTGCAAAACTAGGGAGCCGCCGTATACCTGATATGGTAGACATTTACAGGCATAGATGTGCGTCTATTGCTCTGTACGGCTCTGGTATTTGGGGTTATAGTCAGCATAGGGTATTGCAAAATACCGAGAATGGGTTTCTTTGAAGATTGCTTTGCCTACCTCCTTCGGCACCTACCGTATTGTGCCATAGTGAGGTTTGTTTGAATTATCTGACTGATCTGATGGGATTAAGACCTCTTATGGTATGGCGGTCAACTTGGGCATAAGAAGAGACTACTTTTTCTAGGAAAATTATCACCGATTGTTTGAAGTTGGACAAAGCCCTTAAGATTCCTTGGCTAAGCTATGTCTCTTCCACCTTTGGTGATGTATTTAACCTTGACATCTTTAAGGATCCTTATTGTGTCGTTACCTTATCAAAAAAGGAACTTAAAGATGTTTTCATCCAAACTAAGTCTGATATGCGTAGGTTAAAGAGTATTGCCATGTCCACCTATGTATTCTATCATACCATTAATCCAGAAGTAAAGGGCATGCCTTTGTATCTAAAATCCATAACTAAACAGTCCCATCAGTTTGTTCTGACACGATTCAGACTTGGTATTGTTCATAACTTAGTTGCCTTCCCTGAGATGAAACATCATAGCCATTCCCCTTGTCCCTGTGACGGTCAGACTAGGCAAAGTACTCTGCATTTCTTGCTTATTTGCCCATTTTATATGCATCTTCGCCGTCTCTATCTTAGACCTATGTTTTTAAGATTTTCAGTGTATACTATAACCCAAGCCATGGAATTGTTATTTGCACTTGACTCTGCAGACATCTGTTTTTTTACTGCTACTTTTTTACTCAAAGCCATTTCTCACAGGAAAAGTCTGGTGTTTTAACTTCCCGTAATCTTTTCATTGCTGAGCTTTTGTTTTTATTCTTATGTTTGTATTGTGTTTTATTGTACGCTTTTGTGATTGTTTTTAATAGTCGAATAAAGCTTGAAATGAAAAAAAAAATGATGAGTAGGGAGTGCTAGGGAGTGCAGAGTGAGTAGGGAGTGCTAGAGAGTGCAGAGTGACTGCAGAGATTAAGCTAATGGCAATGTAAATGACAATGCCATGTATTTATCTGTTTTCAAAACCAACACATAAATACAAATTTTGTCATTTACAATGCCAATAACTCTAACTTTTCCAAAGGCGAAACCATTGCATTGTAAATGCTTGTTTAATGGGTAAAGATGCTTGTTTCTGGTCTAGGGAAGACCTGGCTTGATAGTTTTGCAGCGTGAATTTTCTGGATTCACTATGCTCTGCATTATTCCGCCATCTAGTGGTTGGGTCTGGAACTGTAGTCTTCTCTCTTTTTTAGGTCTCGCCTGTGTAGGCTGCGCATGCGCAGTCTTGCTGGCGAGATTTAATGATTTAGAGGGTCTTTCTGTATCGGGCTTTAAGCCCCGCCCCTCTTTCCCATTGGCTGGCGTCACCGTTTATGCTAAACGGCCAGCCATTGGGAAAATGGTGTAGATGACGTATACTTTTCTCTTTTACAGACAGCCCACTTGGACGGGCCCGTCTGACTTCCTTCTGCCGTAAAAGCTTTCTTATCTTTAAGGGGCTATGTGTTTCAAACACATGGCCCCATGAAGATAACAAACCTTTCACGATGGAGGAAAGTGAAACCGGACCGTGTTTGTTTTTCTCTTGCAAGTAGTTCTTTTATTGAGTATTTCCCCACAAAATTGAGGCGAGTCCCCATCCCGGAGTTTCTACAATCTTGGGAAATGGGCTTCATATCTTTGCAGATCGAGTGCAGTTGTTTTACTGAATTACCCAAAGCTCTTACCGTCAGTCTGTCCCAGACATTAGGCGGGAACCCCCGGGTTTCAGCATTACCCACAAGAAGGCCTGGCAGCGGGGAACGGGCGCATGCCAACTGGCCGGTGGCACCGTGGAGCGTCAGCACATTCTTGCCTAGAAATCCCCGGCACACCCCAGAATGGCAGATGGCGGCCCTTGTCCCGCAGCTGCCCTCAGCTGCTGCCCAGCAGCCCGAGAGCTCTCCATATGCTACAATTAGGCAGGTCTGGGGTCAGAACGGCAGCCTCTTGGCCACTCTGGGCTGCTACTTTCAGTTACTGGTACCCGAAGCGCCATTGGTCTACAATTGAGCCGGGTCTAAAGCCCCGATGGTGGTGGTAGCTTCAAACCTGCCATAAACAAAAGCTGCACTGCACCCTTGTTTCCAAGAGGCTGAGTGAGGCCCGGCTGACTCGCGGCCTGTCCCGCTCCGAGTGCGCCCCAGGCCCCGCGAGGGGCAAAGGCCTGGGGCCTGGGGCCGGCTCCCCTCCCCTTGATGTGGCCGCCTGAGGTGCGAGGCCCGGTGATAAGGAAGTGACTGCGTCGCCGCCGGACGCCATGTTACTGGTCCTGGACTTCCATTTTTAGCAAGTGCATTCTGGGAGTTGCATTTTCTTGTACTTCCGCCAAACCTGTGGACTTATAGAACTCAACTCAGATTTGTAAAACGAAAGGCAGAGACTGGAAAAAAGGTTTCTTGTCGTGCTAAGATGGCTCGAGCTGGTGACCCAAGTCATCTCGGGAGCCACAAAGTAGCCCCGTGGCAGATATGAGTAGGGTGTCCACATCTGTTTTTGTTTCCCCTCAGGTGTCCGCAACTCTGCATTTATAATGGATAAGAGAAGCAGGCAAGTAAAGCCAGGGCTTGGCTAAGGATGGTCACGTGGCTCCGTGTCACAGGGTCACAACCATTCCAGCTCTGACGCACGTTTTAGTTTAGGAAATTGTGTTTTGGGCATGTTAGTCCTGTTAACTTTTAGAAGTTGTAAGCTGCTGTGAATGTTATATGAACACCCAGGGCTGGAAATGTTGCGTACCAGTGAGCTGCAGCCATCGCAAGCAACCAAACCATGAATGGAAAATGACCCCTTGATTCGGGTTTCAAGCCGCTACGAGACCGCGTGAGATGTTTGCGCTGTTCTCTTGTACGGTACTCAAGGCTGAGAGAGCGTTTGTGACTGTTCTTGGAGCTGGCGACGAGTGCACGTTAACTGTAGAGCTGAGTAACCGGAAACAGATGGGCTTCACAGCCGGTATCAGCCGTAGGCAGGCAGTGAGGGTAACCTCCGCCAGGAACCCTACGAGGAAGAGAGTCCACCTTTCCTTTGCGCTCTTTGAAACCCCCAGTAGTGACCCTTTTGCAGTGATTTTGAGTCCCTCTGCGGATGCAGCTTTAATAATTGCAAATTGCTGCTATGTTACGCTTGGAGATATGACAACTATTAACATACACACTTGTTGATCCCTGGCCCTGTTAATAGCTGTTAAATGATCTACTCATATTTCATACTTACCTAATCAGCTTTAGAAGGATGACAGGCTGCGTTTCTCCACCAGCATTCAACCCTGCTGTTTTTAAGCAGAACTTCCCTGCAGAGGCATTAACCAGCTGAGCTGTCTGAAGCACTTCCAGATCCGTAGAACGCATATTTTGCTAGTATGTTGGCCTTTTTGTGGGGCACTTGTAACTGCCACCTGGTTTCTGAGGGGTGTGCATGTGTGTCGATCTCTGCGCGGCCTGTTAGATCTTGCTTTTCGTTTTTTCATTGAGGGAATTCTTGGCTATTGAAATGGCTTTAGGCAAAAGAATGCCGCAAAAGCACTTGTGACCTCTGCAGCAGCCCAGCCAAAAAATACAGTGCTCTCTGAAGACTTTTCTGTCAGAGGCTTATTGGGTCTTGTCAGTGCTTCTAAAATCAAGCAAAGACGTGTACATGTCAACTTTGCCAGGTAGTACTTACTATCCAACACTCTTTTATCCTCAGTCTCTGAGAGAGCAGCCAGGAGTCTGTTGGAAATCTGAGCGCTTAGCAGCCTCTTCAGGTATATAAAGCGCTATACAAATTCTAGAGAACACTAATACTGTGGATTAGCCTGCTTCTAAGCTTTTATATGGACTTCCTATATGTGGCATGGGAAAAGGTGAGGTCTACAGTAACCACGGCGGATTTTGTCTACCCCTCCCCCACCCTTAAAGGTGATTCCTGCGGATCCTGCATAGGAAAGAGGTGCAGCATTGATGCCTAAGCGGGGATCCCGTTTCAGTGCTAACAGCAGGAACAATGCAGTGAGGGGCGAGTCCCAACCCCCCCAGGAGTGACCAGTTTATTTCTAGCCAGCCTCACGCTGTGCTTTACTCAGGCCCAACACTTTGAGCATTTTCGGCCTCTTATACATTGCCATAATTACTTTTAGGGCCATTCGTCGACCATTTGTTTAAAAATGTGCAATTCCGCTCTCAGATTGCGGTACTCTGTGGTGAGTATATTTGACTATTTGGAGGTTCTCAAAAATCCACAAACATCAGCAAGTACATGTAAGAAATACATTCCCCGGAGTTTATCTACAAAATCCATAAGCTTTTGTTTTTTCTTCATCTGCATTTTTTTCCGAGGTGGAGTAATCCACTTGTGTTAGGTATTATTTGCACAGTGTTCCTAAACTTTTTTTTCGCCATAAAGGTGCTTGAATTAGATGTCAAAAGTACTGGTATTGTTTGTGAAAACAGACCAAGTGAAAACTTTGCGAAGGGTTCCTCATCGAACCCCCACCCCAACCTTTCTGGGAACACCCAGGTGGACCCTCTACTCTTTACTGTTAGGGAATATGGCAGATTTTATGCTGTAGTAAATTCTGCCTGCTTATGTGAGATTCTCCTGTTCCCAGTTTGAATCTTTGGACTCCTGTGAGTGTCTGCAGAATAAACGGCCTTTTACGCTTCTCAGCACAAGTTAGATGCTCAAAGAATGTTGTGATCTGGGCCATTTTGTTTTGTAAAGTACAAACCAAGACCCTAGGGTGTTGTGTGTCCACAAACACAACAGTGCCTTCGCTAAGCAGGCGCCCCGTGTTAATATCTCCTTTCAGTGACCGCTGCAGGACAGCCAGCACTGTTTACCATGGATACGCCTCAACATTCCACCTTGGAAATGTTTCCATCCGAGGCCAGCAAGGTTCCCCCCGGCTGTGTGAGCTATTCACAAAAGTCCCGGGGCAAATCACTTCAGTAGGGAGGAGGGGGGAGGGGCCGATTACCCCTCCTCCCTGGTCTTCATTTCATGTGTCTCAATGGCGCAGCAACAAGATCTCACTTTAGAAAGACAAATCCAATTTGTGTCTCTTCTCTCTGAATTATTTCAATGTTATTCATTGATCCTTTGTATGTTTTCTTGTCGGTCTCATATTTTATGCATAATGCTTGTTTTTTAATGTGAAGAAAGACATGCTTCTATGGTAGAGTATGCAGTCAGCCACTTTAAAAATCAATAGGTTGCTATAATGCGGGGCTCACTCGCATCACGAAACACAAAGCGTTTCATCGTTAATGGATTTCTTATGTTCGAGGCATATGAGCTGCAGATCGTACACTTTTGCAATAGATCGCCACCTGGTGTTGGGCTCAGATGATTGCAGGTTGTTGTCTTCTTGGAAGAAGTCTTTGTAGTCACGAGATAGGTGACTCCTCCCATGGACAATACCGCGCATGGTCATCGACTCCATCCTCAGATTGTTTTTTCCGCCACTGGGTTCGGATGAAAGTTTTCCGCTCCGGCTAGAAAATACTTTTTCAGCATTTTCGAAGCATGAAACTTCATGTAAACATTTTCGACATCGAATAGACTTTTCGACATCACCAGCTACATTCCGGTGCGTCGACGCGGGCCGTTGGGCCTATCGGCGCAGTACGGTCTACGCATCATGGACAGAACTCCATTCTAGAGATGCCCGGAATGTCGAGCAAAATTCCCTCATAGCGACCATCACGAGGTTTGCAACCTCTGTCTATCGCCGGAACACGTCGAGTCGACCTGCACAGCCTGTGCATCCTTCTGATCGAAAAAGATCATTCGGGATCGGAGGGCCTCGTCGCCGAGGAAGACTCGCCTGATCTCCAGATCATTTCGGGGGCAGAGGACTCAGACGACTCGATTCCATCTCGGCAGCCCGTGAGTACTCTTGCCCCTGCACAACATACTCTACCCAAGCCAAAGGCAGCGGTCGGCACTCCGCCCATGGGGCCCAGTCGAGACTGAGAAGTACCCTCAAATGCCCCGCCTTCGGGCTCGGCTCCGAGGAAAAAGACTACGCCTTCCGGTGCCTCGGCACCTACGAAACCACATGTGCCAATTCCACCTCCACCATTGGCACCAAAACATCCTTCAACACCGAAGGACTATTGTGAGAAGTTGGCCTGATAGGTGATGTTTCCAATTCTGGAACCACCGGTTATCAGACCAAACAATCCCTTATGGTGTCTGGTTGTAAGTCAACCTTATTAGACAAGCTATCCTAGGGGTAGCATGGACTAAGCAGCCTAAAGGCTTAACTTAAGAGGTCGTGTTAAGCGAGCTGTTTTACCACATACAATCCTGTAATATCAAATGAAAGGACACCACACAAGTATATATTATAAAAATATATGTATTTATTACTAAAAACAATCCCCAGTATTCTTTATGAATAAAGGGGCACAAGCGTTAAATCAAAAGCACAGTTTAAACATACAAAGTTGCACAATTATGGATGAGGGCGGGGGGCCACTCAAACCATATACTAAACAAGTGGTATAAGAGATACCAATCGAACAGTGGTTAGGCCTAGGGCCTAGGGAATCGCTGGGAGCAGTCGGGACAAGCAATGCTGAAGTCGGGAGAGGCCCACGGGATTCGGGTGCAGTGCGGAAAGCGCACGCATGCACCAATGTTAACCAATGGTGCGTAAAAGTTGTAAAGTTAAAGTTTAAGGACACTTCCGCTGAACCTAGAGGAACAAAACTTAAGACACAGACCCTAGAGATGTGTACCAGTGTGGGAACACCGGCGGAGCAAAGTTACCTCACCCACAGGAAGCGGGTGCACAGGGTCGCAGTTGAGTCGGGTTTCGTCACGCAGGCTCTTGGTGCTTGAAGCTGAAAGGGCTGCAGGCGGGGTGAAAGAGAAGTGTCCGGTGGAGTCCAAGGGTGGACTCAAGTCGAAAAGTACCTGAAAGCAGAGGGGACAGAGTCTGGGTCACTCAGCAGTGTCCAGGGTGGAACCAGGACTTAACCAGGCAATGTTGGGCGCAATCAGGCGGTCGTCGAGGAGCTTCTCTCCGCTGTCACGTGGGCTCTGGGGCATCTACGACGTCCAGGAGCAGGTCACGATCTGTCCCACGCAGGCTCTCGCCGTCGGCGCTGTCGGCTTCAAGATTGGAGCAAACAACACTTGGCAAAAGCAATCCACGCGGAACCGGGAGATTGCTTCTCACTCAAACCAGGAGGGTCAGAGTGGGGGCACCTTTTCAGGGGAGCTGGTGCAAATCTGGAGCAACCAGAATCGCAGGTCGAATTTAAAGTTTTGTCGACACAGGGGCCACAAGCCGGCTGGCAAGTGACCGGGCCAACGCGTTGAGCCAAAAGAAGCAGAAGGGCCCCACGCAGCACTCGTCGAGTGTGGAGGGCTGAACTTCGGTGCAAGTGTGGCTCAGGGTTGGGGCTTCTCAAACCCCGGTGTACAGCTTCGAGGGTCACTCGTGGGCTGCACGGTCAGCGTCTCGTGGTCTTTCCAAGATGGCGTGCCCCACGCTTCCGGTCGCCTCCACGGGTCTCAGCTCTGCAGGGACTGTGGATCGGGCTGTTGGAAGGCAGGCAAGCTTGATCTCGTCGATCTCTGTCGCTCGAGTTCCGGCGGGAACTGCGACAAAGCAGACGTCGATGGCTGGATGGTGCCTGTTTGCACAGGGTGGTCACTCCTTGACCACAAGGGAGATTCTTCGGGCTTCTACGTCGAGTAGGATGTCGAAGGGTCCAGAGTTTCGTTTCTTATGTTTCATCAGGATAATCTGAAGTGCATTGGCACTGCTCCCACTCTTATTCGAATCTGGGGGGCTGGATTACCTGCTAGGTCCCCTCCTTGATTGCGAATTTTGTAGCGCTGGTGTAGGAGAGTAGGGTCTGCAATCCTATGATCACCCAGATTTTTGCTTTTTGCTGCACTGGTTTACGACTTTCCCTGGCTGTGGGCCTGCTAATCAGACCCACAGCCTAGCTGTTCTCTCTATCCAAATTGTACTCAGGTACTGAATTGGCACTTGGCCCTCTCCAAGTCCCTGTACCCAGGGCTGAGGTGCACCCAGAAGTCTCCCAGGGGCTGAAGCATGTATTATGCCACCCCTGGATTGACTAACTAAAACTGACACAACTGGCTGCACGACAGCTGGGGCAAGGTGGTGTACTCACCCTTTGCTTTAGATATAGTATACCTATATCTAACCCTAAAATGGACACACAGATCTCCTATCAGTCACTCCTATGGCAGGCCTTAACAATCCTGAAGGCAGAGTGCTTGGAATCGTGTGAGATGGTGCTCTGGCATGAGCTGAGCCTGTCTGCGGCTTTCGGGATCCATCCCTTAGCCGTTTCCATGATATCGCATACCATATACTCTTAAGTGCATTATAATCCTCGCGGTTAAATGCCAACTCTGGTATCGCTTTATCAAAACATGTCGAGTAAGGTGTCATACGAATTGGAATACTAACCCCTCGCCAATTCTGGCGACGGGGTTAGCATTCCACCCTTCTAGAGGGACACGACATGCATGTAACCTATAACCCGGTTAAAAGTCAGACAGAGCCTTAGCATCCACAAAATGGATGCTGCCACCGAGACACAAGTCTGCCCTCCTGCTGCTGGGAGTCCTCCCAGAGCAGGAGATAAGGACAAAGGGTTTCCTGCCAGGGGCGGTGCCAGCACCGTCCCAGACAGGGTTTTGTGTATTGTAAGTAGGCAGGGCTTTAGAGGAAGGTGACTGCACGTGGCACCCCGGTGCTCACTGTGCATAGGCTGGCTGGAACCAGTTCCAGGGTCACTCCAGACCCTGTGCTGGGGAAAAGCCCGCCAAGGAAGTGGGTGTAACCACCCCCCTCCTAGTCCCACCCATAGGGCAGGACTTAGTCGCGTGCCAGCCCCTTTTTACAGGATAAAGGTAGAGACTGGCCCCCTTCCAAATCAGATCATCTTTGAATCCTGAAACTACTTTCTGCGAAAGGAACTCAAGACTTCTTCCTAAGATTTCTCCCTTGTGACTAAGGAGTAGTCACCCTGCATCCGCAGGCACCATCCAAGAACACTGCGGTCTGCTGTAAGTCCTTCCTCCGGAATCCGACTGCCCAGCTCGACGAGAACCGGCTTCCCTGGCACCTCTGACCTCTACCCACCTCTACAGCCCAGCTGAGAACCGTGGGTGCGACGAGACCTCAAGGGACCGGCCATCTGCAAGACTGCACGACTTCTTTCCAGCAAGCCCGCCGAGTAATCTACTGGTGAGTGCTTTGGGGTCCGAGAAGCCCCGACTCTGAGCAGCTCCAGCTCCGAAGTGCAGCCCCCCAGCATCTCCACGATCTGCGTGGGGCCCTTCTGCTTTCCGCTGCTCACCGCGTTGTTTGGCTACTAGCCCGTTGGCTTGTGGCCTTCCTGACGACGCCCGACGACATTTCTGCTGCTGGTCTGGTTGCTCCAGACTGGCCCTTGCTCCCTTCCAGAAGAGGAGCCCCCTGGACCCTCCTGGTCCACTCAAGACGCCATTTTGAGTCCACCGCGTGGGCTTGAATTAGCCAAGGCTTGTTGCCCAATCCTGGGTAACTTCGACGCCAACGACTTCATCCTTCGTGGGACAGCTCGCACCTCCATCCTGGTCGCCGACAAACGCCTCCTGGTCCGAGAGACTGCAGAGCCCAGCAGTGCCCACTCACCTGACTGCGGTGACTTCGCCCGGTGCCATCCTGGTGCCCACTTAATCACTGGCTAGTGATTCAAGAACTTGGTCCCCTCTGCTTTCAGGTTTTCTTCTTCCTTGATCCAGGCTTGGATCCATCGAACTTTCCTTCACTGGTCGCCTGCCAGCAACTTCTTCCTTCCAGGCTCCTGGTCCGGCAACGAGATCCCCGACGTCTTTTCAGACCTATGCAGCTGCAGCCCCTGGGCTAGGTAACTTCGGCACTCCGGTGTCCCAGCATAGCCTCACTATCCAAGGGTCAGGATCCACTGTCGTTTTCTCCCTACCAGGTCGGGTTCGCCCGTGAACACTAACTTTGTGAATTCTAGCTTCCATAGACTTTGTCCCGCATCCCGCGTGAGAGTGCACACTCTGCACCCGAGTCCCCTGGGCCTCCTAGTAGTAATCTAACGATTCCCTAGTCCAGTCCTAGCGATTCCAAAGCCTATTAGAACTGTTACTTACCTGCTAGTAATTCGCATTCCACTTTTAGCGTATATGGTTTTTCGTGCCCCTCGGGCATTTGTGTAACGTGCTAACTTAAAAGTATTTTCGTAAGAGTTTTGTTGTGTGCTTAGCTCCCTGTCTCATAAAGAGCCAGGGTAGTCTTGTTATAAATAAATACACTGTTTATTTTCATAACAACTTGTGTGGTGTCCTTTCACTGGGTGTTCAAGGGGTAATGTGATGGTAAAACAGCTGGCTTAACACGCCCTCTAGAGTCTTAGCCTTAGACTGCTCGTATCCATGCTACTAGGATAGCTGGTCTATAAGGTTGACTTACAACCAATCATCAATAAGGGTTGTTTGGACTGATATATAGTGATCACTAGAATAGTGAGCACTGCACATCAGGCCAACTTCTCACATTGGTGAGCAGCGGTTGGGATTTGAGCTTGCTGTTGTTTTGCCACACATGCCCTAAGAATATCTTGTGAAAGATCACATAAGTACTAAAGGTACATATAACTTAGCTTAGAATACTCTGAGTTCTACTGAACCAGCTGTTGTAGCTCCTAGGGCCTAGCACACCCTAAACTACAACTCTAGCAAGGGATCAGTAGGCAAACATATAGTGTAGGTAAGTGCACCACTTACACCTCACTAGAAAAGCATGTCGACTCAGGGGGACTCTACTGAGACTCCCCTGGTCAGTGTTGACCCTCCACAGGTCACTTCAAGATATGCAGCTCTCAGTTTTCAGGAGATGAGACAAATCTGTGTCTCCAGGAAACTGAAGCAGGGGTCTAACCCCACCATTCCCTTTCTGATAGGTCTCTTAGAGACATATGATGCCAGAAAGCTCTCTCAGTTACATGAGAGCATGCCAGCCTTAGAGGGAACCTCTGGGGATCCAGACCTCCCCAACACTGATTCAGCAGTTGAGGAGGAGGATCAGGAGGTACTCTCTGGGGATGAGGTAGACAAGGGTCTTGAGGTAGTCAGAAGGCTAACTAGGACCAACTTAGACTTACTTGGGCTAGGATCTGGGGGCCCCCCAGTACTAACCCGAAGTGGGCCTAACCTTGGAGTTAGGAGAGATAGATCTCTTTCTAGGGACTCCAATAGGTCTCTGCACTCTAATGCCTCTTCTCAGGGGAGAAGGAATCCTCCACCGAGGAGATTTACTTCCCCTCAGAGAAAGGAGCATGAGGCTAGGATGAGACAAGCTGAACTGAGGATTGAAAGGGAAGAAATTGCCCTGGCCAAAGAGAAGCTTGCCCTGGCAAGAGAGCAGCAGATGAGTCGGCTAGCTCCCACTGGTGGCAGCAATCTCCCAAGAGATAGAGAGAAGGGTTTAGATACTAAACACCTGACTAAAATAGTGCCCCCCTTTAAGCAAGGGGATGACATCCAGAAATGGATGGCTGCTCTGGAGAGGGCCTGCACTGTGCAGAACATTCCCCAGAGTCAGTGGGCAGCTATACTGTGGCTCTCCTTTGATGGTAAAGGTAGAGATAAGCTCCTCACTACAAGAGTGGAGGATGCTAACAATTACCAGGTCCTGAAGAATACACTGGTTGATGGGTTTGGTTTAACCACTGAGCAGTACAGGTTGCTGTTCAGAGACACCCAGAAAACTCAGTCTCAGGACTGGTCTGATTTTGTGGATTGTGCCACTAAGGCTTTGGAGGGCTGGTTGCTGGGTAGCAAGGTTACAGATTACACAGGATTGTATAATCTAATGATGAGAGAACAAATTTTGAACAATTGTCAGAACCAGTTGCTGCACCAGCACCTTGTTGATTCAGATCTGACCTCTCCCCAAGAATTGGGAAAGAAGGCAGACAAATGGGTCAGGACAAGGATCAAGCAGAACCAGAACCAGAACCAGGGTGGTCAGAAGAAAGCAGACCAGAAGGGTAATGTTAAGAATGAGCAAAATGACCAGAAGTCTTCACCAGGTCCCCAACAAACCAAAGAGGGTGGGGGTCAGGCTTCCCAGAAAAAGAAGACTCAAGAAGGCCAGTCAAAAAGGTGGTGCCAGTACTGCAAAAGTAAATCTCACTGGTTTAGTGAGTGCACCAAAAGAGGAGGAGGACAAACTCCTGCCACTACAGCTCCTAAAGCAACTGCACCCCCTAGTACAGTCAGTAGTGGTAGTGTCACTCCCAAGGCATTAGTTGGGTTAACCTTGGGTACTGAGGGGTCTGACAACTTAGTTGGCACACTCACTCAGGCTGTCCTTGTCTGTACAGGGGATATGGATATGTCCCCTGAAATAAGTCCCAATACTTTGGGCAAATACAGGCAGACACCTTTGATTAATGGCAAAATGGCTCAGGCCTATAGGGACACTTGTGCCAGTGTCACCATGGTGACACCTAACTTTGTGGACCCTGGACAGATCATGCCAGGTACTGATTTCCTGGTGACCAATGCCAGCAATGTCACTACTAGTCATAGTGTGGCAATTGTAGCTTTCTCCTGGGGTGGAGTGAAGGGACAAAAGAAAGTTGTAGTCAGTTCAGACCTCCCAGTTGATTGTTTGTTGGGCAATGATTTGGAGTCATCACAATGGTCAGAAGTGGAGCAGAGGACTCACATGGAGATGTTAGGCTTGCCAGCACATGTGCTTGCTGTGACTAGGTCACAGGCCAGAAGATGCCCCACTGAACAGGTGCTGGATCCTGAAATTATGGACCAGACACCTTCCAAGAAGAAGAGCAGTAAGGGTAAGGCTTTGCCTTCCCCCTTGCCCCAGGTTGAGGATCAAGTCTCTGAGGAGGCTGATCTAGAAGAGCTGAGGGAAACTGAGCCTAAAGAGCTTGAACTTGATCAAGTTGAGTTTCTGGGCTCAGGGGGACCCTCCAGAGCAGACCTGGGGAAGGAACAGTTGAGCTGCCCTTCCCTTGAACCCCTCAGACAGCAGGCTGCTGCTGAGGCTGCAGGGAATGCCACAGGTGCCCACAGGGTATACTGGGAAGATGGACTCCTGTACTCTGAGTCAAGAGACCCCAAGCCTGGTGCAACCAGGAGGCTGGTCATCCCCTTGTCTCTGAGAGGTTTCCTTCTCACCTTGGCCCATGAGATTCCCCTTGCAGGTCATTTAGGTCAGACAAAGACTTGGGACAGGCTTGTCTCACACTTTCACTGGCCCCATATGAATGAGAATACCAAAGAGTTTTGTCGCTCATGTGTCACTTGCCAAGCCAGTGGTAAGTCAGGTGGCACAACAAAGGCCCCCCTCATACCACTACCTGTGGTGGGGGTTCCCTTTGAAAGAGTGGGGATTGACATTGTTGGTCCAATGGAACCCCAGACAGCATCAGGACACAAGTTTATACTGGTGGTGGTGGACCATGCCACCAGGTATCCTGAGGCTATTCCCCTTAGGACCACTACAGCCCCTGTAGTGGCAAGAGCCCTAGTTGGAGTGTTCTCCAGAGTGGGTTTCCCTAAGGAGGTCGTTTCTGACAGAGGTACAAACTTCATGTCAGGATATCTGACTGCCATGTGGAAAGAGTGTGGTGTGAACTACAAGTTCACCACACCCTATCATCCACAATGCAATGGGCTTGTTGAGAGATTCAACAGGACCCTGAAAGGGATGATTCATGGACTACCTGAACCTCTTAGGAGAAGATGGGATGTCCTGATCCCCTGCCTCTTGTTTGCTTACAGAGAGGTCCCACAGAAGGGGGTTGGCTACAGCCCTTTTGAGCTTCTGTATGGGCATCCTGTAAGGGGACCCCTGTGTTTGGTGAAGGAAGGATGGGAGAGACCTCTCAAAAAGCCTGCAACCAACATAGTGGACTATGTACTTGGTCTCCGCTCCAGGATGGCTGAGTATATGGAAAAGGCATCTAAAAACCTTGAGGCCAGCCAGGAACTTCAAAAAGCTTGGCATGACCAAAAGGCTGTACTGACTGTGTACCAGCCAGGACAGAAGGTGTGGGTGCTGGAGCCAGTGGCCCCAGCAGCTCTGAAAGACAAATGGTCTGGGCCCCACACCATCATTGAGCAAAAGGGAGAGGTTACCTACTTGGTGGACCTTGGAACTCCCAGGAGCCCTCTCAGAGTGCTCCATGTTAACAGGCTCAAGGCATATGTTGACAGGAAGGACATGAGCTTGCTCATGGCCACAGATGAGGGACAGGAGGAAGAGAGTGACCCTCTCCCAGACCTGCTCACTCAGAATCCTGATGATGGGTCAGTTGATGGTGTTGTCTTTTGTGGCAGCCTCACTGAACATCAGCAACAGGATTGCAGGCAAGTTCTGCAATCCTTTCGACATATGTTCTCTCTGACACCCAGCCAAACTGATTGGTGTACCCATGATGTTGACACTGGAGACAGTCTGCCTGTCAAGAGTAAAATCTACAGGCAGCCTGATCATGTTAGAGACTGCATCAAAACTGAAGTGCAGAAAATGTTGGAACTGGGAGTCATTGAGCCCTCAGATAGCCCTTGGGCTAGCCCAGTAGTTCTAGTGCCAAAGCCTCACACCCAGGGTGGTAAGAGAGAGATGAGGTTTTGCGTAGACTACAGAGGCCTCAATGCAGTCACTAAGACTGATGCCCACCCAATACCAAGAGCAGATGAGCTTATAGATAGATTGGCTTCTGCCAACTTCTTAAGCACATTTGATTTGACAGCTGGGTATTGGCAAATCAGGTTAGCTGAGGAAGCCAAACCTAAGACAGCATTTTCTACCCCTGGAGGGCATTATCAATTTGTGGTAATGCCCTTTGGACTGAAAAATGCACCTGCCACCTTCCAAAGGTTGGTGAATCAAGTCCTCACTGGGCTGGATGACTTCTGTGCAGCTTATCTTGACGATATTGCTGTCTTTAGCTCCACCTGGGAGGATCACCTGGTCCACCTGAGGAAAGTGTTAGAGGCCCTGCAAAAGGCAGGCCTCACTATCAAGGCCACCAAGTGCCAGATAGGGCAGTCACAGGTTGTATACCTGGGCCACCTTGTAGGTGGAGGCCAGGTTCAGCCACTGGAGAGTAAGATACAGGCCATCAAGGACTGGACTCCTCCAATCACCCAGACTCAGGTTCGAGCTTTCTTGGGCCTGACTGGGTACTATAGGAAGTTTGTCAGAAATTATGGGTCCATAGTGACCCCCCTTAATGACCTGACAAGCAAGAAGATGCCCAAGAAAGTTCAGTGGACAGCAAGCTGTCAGAAAGCATTCAATGACCTAAAGCAGGCCATGTGCACAGCACCTATCCTCAAGAGTCCAGATTACTCCAAGCCATTCATTGTCCAAACAGATGCTTCTGAGTTGGGTGTGGGAGCTGTTCTGTCTCAACTGAATTTTGATGGTAATGATCAGCCTATTGCTTTCATTAGTAGAAGGTTGACACCCAGAGAGAAAAATTGGTCAGCTATTGAGAGGGAGGCCTTTGCTGTGGTCTGGGCCCTGAAGAAGCTGAGGGCCTACTTGTTTGGCACTCACTTCACCATTCAGACAGACCATAAGCCCCTCTTGTGGCTAAATCAGATGAAGGGTGAAAACCCCAAACTGCTTAGGTGGTCCATTTCCCTACAGGGGATGGATTTTACAGTGGAGCATAGACCTGGGACTGATCACAGCAATGCTGATGGGCTCTCCAGGTATTTCCACTTAGAGCAAGAAGACTCACCTGGTCAAGGTTAGCTTATTGTCCCAAAGTTTGGGGGGGGGGGGTCATGTAGGAGAGTAGGGTCTGCAATCCTATGATCACCCAGATTTTTGCTTTTTGCTGCACTGGTTTACGACTTTCCCTGGCTGTGGGCCTGCTAATCAGACCCACAGCCTAGCTGTTCTCTCTATCCAAATTGTACTCAGGTACTGAATTGGCACTGGGCCCTCTCCAAGTCCCTGTACCCAGGGCTGAGGTGCACCCAGAAGTCTCCCAGGGGCTGAAGCATGTATTATGCCACCCCTGGATTGACTAACTAAAACTGACACAACTGGCTGCACGACAGCTGGGGCAAGGTGGTGTACTCACCCTTTGCTTTAGATATAGTATACCTATATCTAACCCTAAAATGGACACACAGATCTCCTATCAGTCACTCCTATGGCAGGCCTTAACAATCCTGAAGGCAGAGTGCTTGGAATCGTGTGAGATGGTGCTCTGGCATGAGCTGAGCCTGTCTGCGGCTTTCGGGATCCATCCCTTAGCCGTTTCCATGATATCGCATACCATATACTCTTAAGTGCATTATAATCCTCGCGGTTAAATGCCAACTCTGGTATCGCTTTATCAAAACATGTCGAGTAAGGTGTCATACGAATTGGAATACTAACCCCTCGCCAATTCTGGCGACGGGGTTAGCATTCCACCCTTCTAGAGGGACACGACATGCATGTAACCTATAACCCGGTTAAAAGTCAGACAGAGCCTTAGCATCCACAAAATGGATGCTGCCACCGAGACACAAGTCTGCCCTCCTGCTGCTGGGAGTCCTCCCAGAGCAGGAGATAAGGACAAAGGGTTTCCTGCCAGGGGCGGTGCCAGCACCGTCCCAGACAGGGTTTTGTGTATTGTAAGTAGGCAGGGCTTTAGAGGAAGGTGACTGCACGTGGCACCCCGGTGCTCACTGTGCATAGGCTGGCTGGAACCAGTTCCAGGGTCACTCCAGACCCTGTGCTGGGGAAAAGCCCGCCAAGGAAGTGGGTGTAACCACCCCCCTCCTAGTCCCACCCATAGGGCAGGACTTAGTCGCGTGCCAGCCCCTTTTTACAGGATAAAGGTAGAGACTGGCCCCCTTCCAAATCAGATCATCTTTGAATCCTGAAACTACTTTCTGCGAAAGGAACTCAAGACTTCTTCCTAAGATTTCTCCCTTGTGACTAAGGAGTAGTCACCCTGCATCCGCAGGCACCATCCAAGAACACTGCGGTCTGCTGTAAGTCCTTCCTCCGGAATCCGACTGCCCAGCTCGACGAGAACCGGCTTCCCTGGCACCTCTGACCTCTACCCACCTCTACAGCCCAGCTGAGAACCGTGGGTGCGACGAGACCTCAAGGGACCGGCCATCTGCAAGACTGCACGACTTCTTTCCAGCAAGCCCGCCGAGTAATCTACTGGTGAGTGCTTTGGGGTCCGAGAAGCCCCGACTCTGAGCAGCTCCAGCTCCGAAGTGCAGCCCCCCAGCATCTCCACGATCTGCGTGGGGCCCTTCTGCTTTCCGCTGCTCACCGCGTTGTTTGGCTACTAGCCCGTTGGCTTGTGGCCTTCCTGACGACGCCCGACGACATTTCTGCTGCTGGTCTGGTTGCTCCAGACTGGCCCTTGCTCCCTTCCAGAAGAGGAGCCCCCTGGACCCTCCTGGTCCACTCAAGACGCCATTTTGAGTCCACCGCGTGGGCTTGAATTAGCCAAGGCTTGTTGCCCAATCCTGGGTAACTTCGACGCCAACGACTTCGTCCTTCGTGGGACAGCTCGCACCTCCATCCTGGTCGCCGACAAACGCCTCCTGGTCCGAGAGACTGCAGAGCCCAGCAGTGCCCACTCACCTGACTGCGGTGACTTCGCCCGGTGCCATCCTGGTGCCCACTTAATCACTGGCTAGTGATTCAAGAACTTGGTCCCCTCTGCTTTCAGGTTTTCTTCTTCCTTGATCCAGGCTTGGATCCATCGAACTTTCCTTCACTGGTCGCCTGCCAGCAACTTCTTCCTTCCAGGCTCCTGGTCCGGCAACGAGATCCCCGACGTCTTTTCAGACCTATGCAGCTGCAGCCCCTGGGCTAGGTAACTTCGGCACTCCGGTGTCCCAGCATAGCCTCACTATCCAAGGGTCAGGATCCACTGTCGTTTTCTCCCTACCAGGTCGGGTTCGCCCGTGAACACTAACTTTGTGAATTCTAGCTTCCATAGACTTTGTCCCGCATCCCGCGTGAGAGTGCACACTCTGCACCCGAGTCCCCTGGGCCTCCTAGTAGTAATCTAACGATTCCCTAGTCCAGTCCTAGCGATTCCAAAGCCTATTAGAACTGTTACTTACCTGCTAGTAATTCGCATTCCACTTTTAGCGTATATGGTTTTTCGTGCCCCTCGGGCATTTGTGTAACGTGCTAACTTAAAAGTATTTTCGTAAGAGTTGTGTTGTGTGCTTAGCTCCCTGTCTCATAAAGAGCCAGGGTAGTCTTGTTATAAATAAATACACTGTTTATTTTCATAACAACTTGTGTGGTGTCCTTTCACTGGGTGTTCAAGGGGTAATGTGATGGTAAAACAGCTGGCTTAACACGCCCTCTAGAGTCTTAGCCTTAGACTGCTCGTATCCATGCTACTAGGATAGCTGGTCTATAAGGTTGACTTACAACCAATCATCAATAAGGGTTGTTTGGACTGATATATAGTGATCACTAGAATAGTGAGCACTGCACATCAGGCCAACTTCTCACAGCTGGCGCTTGGTAACAAGTAGGACTGCTACAAGCGTTTTCTTGTATTCCTGCTTAAACCATTGTTTTTAGACTGTTTTTAAAAACTGTACAATTGTGTAACTAAGATACCTGTTGTGTGCTCGCTCACTCCCCGTTCCACCGCAGCTACCAGTGCTGTTTGTTGTGGAGGGAGGCAAGCGGCACTACTTCCTGGTTGCTCCATCTGAGGCGGCCATATTTGGTGGGTTGACGCGCTAGTCTCCCACTCCGCCCAACCTACTTAGCCCCTCATTCGATCGCGCAGCGGTGACGCACAGCGGTAGTGCCGTAGACGTGCCGGAGAGGCGCCAGAGAGAAGCCAGTCTGCGCCAGTCCGCGTCCAGACGCTTCCTGCTACCGAGTGGCTGGGTCCATTCGTCATGGCAGTTCCCCCGCTGGTTTATGACGGTCCTTCGCTGTGTACCCTACGTCCTGCTACTAGTCCGGTATGTGATCACTCGTTCCCCCCTACTCACATTAATTTTACTTGCAAAAATTGCAATTGGAGCCCCTCTCCTAGCAGCGCTTGTCGCTCACTCTGTTCAGGAATGGAGAATGCTCCTTCTAAATTGTAGGTCTCTTAGCAAACATCACACTGAATTACACCTACTGATTGAAGAGCTTAATCCCCATGCCCTCTTTCTAACGGAAACATGGCTTCAGGCAGACAATGATCCAGCTATTGTCAGGGCCATTCCACAAGGATTCACGCTTAAGAGATTGGACCGCCAGACCGGGAGAGGTGGGGGACTGGCTATTGTTTATCGAGACAGCTACAAATGCCGAATTACCCCCACCACATCATCGACCTGCGAAAGTTTTCAATTTTCGCTAGAACTCTCCCCCACTACCACCTTCTCTGGCATTCTTATTTATCGTCCTCCGGGCGCTTTGAATAACTTTATTACTAAAATAACTGAGCTTGCCGCAAGTATCGTTGTATCCTCACCTAATTTCACCTTGTTGGGGGATCTCAACCTGCACCTCGATGATCCACACGATACTGCAGCCAACTCTCTTCGTGCCAACCTTCAAGCGTTGGACCTCCATCAAAAGGGCTTTCATGCAACGCACAATAGAGGTCATCTCCTTGACCACGTTTTCAGTAACATTAACGACATTACGGTTGAGCCGTCCATTCCATTGCCTTGGACGGACCATTTTGTGATACCCTTTATTTGGCGTACAAACACCCTATCCTCCACTCACTGCCTTGCCAAACATCAAGCGAGGAAATGGTCCTCTCTCTCCCTCCCTGCATGGAAAGCTGCCTTGGCTAGAGACCCTCCTAGTAAGGTGTCGCATGCCAACACAGCTGCCAACAATTTCGATGGTTGGATCACCTCGTCACTTGACATGGTCCTTCCTGTTCAAAACAATAACTTTACAAAAAAAAACAAAGCTGCCCCATGGTTTACACCCGCACTTAAGACAATGAAACTAGCCTGTCGTAAATATGAGAGAGCATGGAGACAGGACTACTCCCAAATTAGGAAGGAAGAATATAGAACCAATATTAGGCTCTATAAACAAGAGATAAAGGCGGCACAAACCTCCTTTTACGGTAGTAAAATTGATGCAGCCGCTAACGCCCCTAGGGAAATTTTTAAAATTGTGAAATCCCTTATTTCCCCCCCTGTTGAATGCCCTAATATTGAGGGCGCTCAAAACCGCTGCAATGACCTGGCCGATTTCTTTTCCCAAAAAATTCAAACTATATATTCCTCATTTGGGGATGCTAACAATGATCTGGATCCCTGCACTTCCTCAACTTCTGATGCCCCGGTCCCTTGTAGGCTAGACACAATTCCACTTTTGGACTTTCCGCCTTTAGATAAACTGGCTGCTAAAGTCACCTCTGGATCTCCCAACGATCCAGCACCTCCACAAACCCTCAATCTGGCTATGGACGTGATTCGCCCAATCATATTGGACGTTCTCAACACCTCCATCTCCTCTAAATCCGTCCCCCCGTCATGGAAGTGCGCGATGGTGAGGGCGTTGTTGAAGAAACCCAATCTTGATCAGAATAACCTGGCGAATTACCGTCCTATTTCCTTGCTCCCCTGGCTGAGCAAGCTGCTTGAGAGGCACGTAAATAACACCTTGACTAATTACCTGGAATCAAATAGTCTCCTGCGTGCCTCTCAGACAGGGTTTCGTCCGCTACATGGGACGGAAACTGCTCTTTTAGCGGTCACGGAGGAAGCAAGAGCAGTGTTGGATCAGGGTGGGAAAGTCGCCATCATCCTATTGGACCTTAGTGCCGCGTTCGACACGGTCAACCATGTCACGCTGTTGCAACGACTGGCAGACATGGGCGTGTCGGGCGCGGCCCTGGAATGGCTGACATCCTTCCTGGCTGACCGGTTCTTTCAGGTTTTTGAGGGTGAGGCAGTGTCCCCTAAACATCCACTCAGGTGTGGGGTTCCTCAGGGCTCCTCCCTGAGCCCCACTCTGTTTAATGCCTACATGGAACCTCTAGACAGGATAGTCCAACCCTTCGGAGTGCGTATTGTCACCTACGCGGACGATACCCAACTGGTGGTCTCCTTAGACCACGCGGAGGGATCGTCCCACACCTTAGGCCCCTGTCTAGAGGCGGTCGCCAGATGGATGCAATCTTCCTGTTTAAAACTCAATGGGGAGAAGACTGATGTCATCTTGCTGGGTAATTCTTCTCCCTCTGTCTTTGCATCCATCTGGCCACCATGTTTGGGCGCGCCCCCCATTCCCAAGCCCCAGATAAAAAGCCTGGGGATTTGGTTTGATCCAGCCCTGAACTTTTCGGTACAAGCCACAAAGATAGCGGCCACCTGTTTTGGGCTGATGCGGATGTTGCGGAAGGTGCTCCCCTTGCTTCCATTTCAGGCTAGGAGGATCCTGGCCCAGGCCCTTATATTATCGCGCCTGGACTATGGGAACGCACTCTTTATGGGAGCCCCCTCCTTTGTTATCCAGAAGCTCCAAGTCACCCAAAACAGTGCGGCCCGTCTACTCTACAACCTTCCTCGCTGGCAGTCAGCTAGGAATGCCCTAAGGGAACTTCTCTGGCTCCCTATTGCGGCGAGAGTACAATTCAAGGCGATGTGTATTTTACACAAGGCTTTTCATCACACTGGCCCTGCAATTCTACAGTCCTTGGTCACTCCCTATGTCCCGTCTCGTTCCCTCCGCTCTGGTTCCCTCCAGTTGGCTACTTCCTTCAGAGTTAGGAAAACCCGTTGGGGCGGCCGCTCTTTTTCACACACTGCGGCCAAGCTCTGGAACACCCTCCCTTTACCCCTCCGGGAAACTACTAATCATCTTTCCTTCAGGAAAGCTCTGAAAACACACCTGTATGCGAAGTCATGCTGATCTGCCCTGAGTCCGCGCTAGTAAGTTTCAGTCATAAGCGCTACGAGGCCTCCGGGTAGATAGCGCTATACAAGTGTAATTTAATAATAACTATGGGTGGGACCCAGGAAGGGGGTGGATACACCCCTTTCCTTTGATCCAGGCCGCCCTGGCACGAGGGCTGGAGTGCCCCAGAACCGGTTTGGCCGGATTATGCAAGGGGCAGCCTTGTGCTCCCCAGGCAGTGTCTGGTTTCTTTCAAACCTCCCCGCTACAATCCACTATCTCCTGTCTGAGGGGGTGTAACACCTCCCTGCGACAGGAAACCCTTTGTCCAGGCCCCATTTGGCTGAGTTTCGGTCAGCTTCAGGGGGTCAGACTCTTGTCTGTGGCAGAGGCATCCATTTTGTGGATCCAAGGTCTTTTTAGAAATTAACCGCATTTAAGTAAAGTAACATGTCTTACCCCTCTAGAGGGGTGGAATGCTATCCCCGTCGCCAGAACTGGCGAGGGGATAGTATTCCAAATCGTATGACACCTTACACGACATGTTTTGATAAAGCCAAACCAGAGTTGCTATATAACCGCGAGGATTATAAGGCACTTAAGAGTATATGGTATGGCATTATCCTGAAACAGCTTAGGGAGTTGTTCCCGACAGCTGCAGACAGGCTCAGCTCATGCTAGAGCTCCCTCTCACATTAAACCACGCACTCTGCCTCCAGGATTGATGAGGCCTTCCATAGGAGTGGCTCACAGGTTAATATGTGTCCAGATATAGGTTTAGATATAGGTATACTATATCTAAGTAAGGGGTGATTACACCACCTTACCCCAGCTGAGTGATCAGCCAGTTGTGTCAATTTAAGAACCAGCCAGGGGTGGCAAAAGATATGCTGCAGCCCCTGGTAGGCCTTGGTGGCCCCTATGCCCTGGGCACCTATAGTGCATTATACAGGGGCTGACAAGGAGTCAATTTCCAATTGTGGTATGTACCTAGGGTACATGGAATCCATTTTACAGAGAGAGCAGATGGCCTGGGGCCCTGATTAGCAGGGAACCAGGTCAACTAAGTCAAAAACCAGCTAAACACCGGCAAAAAATCTGGGGTAACCATAGTCAGGAAGCCACCTTCCTACACAACCCCCCCCAAACGAAAGGAGATAAGGCTATCCTTGGCCAGGTAAGCCTATATTGCCTGAGTGGCCATATAAGGAAGTACCTGCACTAGCATGGGTACCCCCTGTCTCATGGTCCACTAAGCAGTCCCTCACCTTTGGGGTATTAGAGGGCCTCCACCATAGGGAATCACTACCTTGGGTGTGTTTACGCAAAGTTAAAGGCTGGTTTGGATATGGAGTATTGAAGTGAGGCTCTACTAATTTAGGGCTTCGCTTCCTCCAATTATCTTCCACCATGTGTGCCTTTCTTTCTTTAACTGAGTTGCACTGTGCTCTCAGGGTCAGCCTCTGGCTACCTAAAGCTGGAGGCTGGGTCCCTCTGTTTGGCTTGCTGGAGGGACAGTTCAGGTTTGGGTCCTTTGGGTCCCAGGTTTGGCTGTGCCCAACAGAATCCATCTGTGGGAGGTCCCTAACTGTTTTCAAGGGGGCTCCCTCAGGAGTTTTTAAAGTTTTCACCTCACTAGGGCTACTAGTTTTGGTGCCCCTAATCTGTTGAGGGGGGTGCTTTATTTGACAGGGGGCCCTCTGGGTCTCACTGTCCTTCTTGTCCTCTGCAGCCCTGGGCTGGCTAAGGCAAGGGAGAGAGGGGCAGGTTACCTGCTCCAGACTGGGTCCCACCTGAGAAGGGTCCACTGACATCAGAGGCTCTGTCAGGCTAGGCCTAACCACCTCTGGGGCAGTTCCTTCATCAGGGGTAAGATCAGTTCCCTGAGGAGGCTGATCCTTTCCTAAAGTCTGGTGAGGGGGAGATTTCTCGTCCTCCTCTGGGCTCTCAGTTTGTGTGGAGTTATCCATCATTTCAGGCTTCACAACACACATATCAGTTTGAGTTTGGGCTGTGGCCATCACAGCCCCACCAACCTTTTCAGGAGGAGACTCAGTTTGGGTTTCTGCTGTTATCATAACAGCTTTGCTATTCTGTTCAGGAAGAGCTTTTGCTAAAGATGGGGCAGAGAGTTGCTCAGCCCTACCAACCTTTTCAGGAAGGACATCTTGAATTGGGGCTGTAGCTAGTACAGCCCCCCTAACCTTTCCATTGGAATTCACCATTCTAGAATGGGTTTCCTGTTCAACCTCAGCCCAGGCTGAGATTTCTAAATCATTACCCAGTAGACAGTCCACAGGCAAGTTTGATGACACTGCCACTCTCTTTGGGCCAGTGACACCTCCCCAGCTGAGACTTACTACTGCCATGGGATGATTTGTTTGGATGCCATCAATGTTTGTTACCTGGTATGTGGCACCAGGTAAAAGTTGCTTAGAGGGGACTATACCATCAGCCACCATGGTGATGCTAGCCCCTGTGTCTCTAAAAGCTTCAACTTTTAAACCATTGATGATGGGTTCTTGTCTATATTTGCTCAAAGTATTTGGGCAATCAGAGAAGTTGGCAAACCCCATGCCAGTCTCATAAACAAGATTATTTGGGGATGGGGACCTGGATAGGCCAGGGTCCTCCTGGGCTCCAAAAGTAAACCCACCCAGATTCCTGGGTGTGCTCCCACTTCCTGGGGGATTACTGTTGACAGTAACAGGAGGTGTTGGAGCTGGCTTTGGAGGTATATTCTCTTTATTGCCATTCTTGGGACAACAGTTGTCTGTTTTGTAATGCCCAACCTGCTTACAGACATGGCAATAGGGCTTTTTCTCTGTTGAAGAAGTGTCTTGGGACCCACCCCCATTCTTGGAGTTTTGGGGCCCTGGGGAAGTCTTTTCTTTATTTTTATCCCCACCCTTATCTTGAGGCTTGGTAGACTCCTTCTTCTGGTTACTGTCCTGATTCTTAGGCCTAATCCTGGTTCTGACCCACTTGTCTGCCTTCTTTCCCAATTCTTGGGGAGAGGTCAGATCAGAGTCCACCAGGTGCTGGTGTAAGAGCTGGTTCTGACAATTACTTAGGATCTGCTCCCTCATAATCAAATTATACAATCCTGTAAAGTCATGTACTTTGCTGCCATGTAGCCAACCCTCCAGAGCCTTAGTAGCACAATCTACAAAATCAGTCCAGTCCTGTGTCTGTGTCTTCTGGGTGTCTCTGAACTTCAACCTGTACTGTTCAGTGGTTAAGCCAAACCCATCTATTAGGACACTCCTCAGGACTTTGTAATTGTTTGCATCCTCATGTCTAACAGTGAGGAGCTTATCTCTCCCTTTCTCTGAAAAGGAGTACCATAAGATTGCTGCCCACTGTTCCTCAGGAACCTGCTGTACCATGCAGGCTCTCTCAAGAGCAGTTATCCACTTGTGGATGTCATCCCCTTCCTTGTAGGGGGGCACAATCTTTGTCAGGTTTCTACTATCATAGGACCTGGGTTTCTCTTTAGGAATATTGCTGCCACCAGTGGCATCTAAGCCACACAATTTCTGCTCTCTTGCCAAGGCAAGTCTAGCTTGAGCCAAGGCTACCTCCTCCCTCTCTATTTGGAGTTTGACAGCCCACATTCTGGCCCTATGCTCTATCTTCTGAGAGGCAGTCATACCTCTCTGAGATTCTCTTGAGGCACTAGAAATATGAGAGTCCCCTGAGGGAGATCTCACTCTTCTGTTGCCTGGGAGAATGACATGGTGGGATCTGGGGAGGTGCTGGCCCTCTCCATTTCCCAGTAGGTCTAAGTTGGCCTGGTTCAGCCTGGCAACTAGGACCTGGCTACCCCTCTGATCCTGATTCTCTGGATCCTCTACGTTCGAGGCATGTGGGCTGCTAAATTCATATCTTAGCATTAGATCGCCGCCTAGTGTTGGGCTCGGATGATTGCACATTGTTGTCCTGGAAGAGTCTTCGAAGTATCCTGAGATAGGTGGCTCCTCCCCTGGACTACAGTGCGCATGGGCATCGGCTCCATCCCCAGATTGTTTTTTTCCGCCATTGGGTTCGGATGTGGTCTCGACGTCTTACTGTCGGAACCAAGAAAAACTAACTTTTAGCGGCCAAAAGGCCTCGATTTTCTTGCGTCGGTATTGTCTGCGCACGGTCTCGAGTCTTCCGTCTCTTGGAGCCGGAATAAGCGGAGTTTTCTTCGCTCTCGGAACTTTGAGGCCTTCTCATCGCGACACGACTGCAAGCCTTTTCGGACATGGAGCGGAGCCCGTTTAAGTACTGCCCGCTCTGTGGGTCCAAGTACCCACACATCGATCTACACCCCGTGTGTAACAAATGCCTTTCGCCTGACCACGACGACGGCAAGTGCAAGTTGTGTGCACAGTTCCGCTCAAAGAAGACTCTCAAGCTTCGGCGCGCGATGCGCATGGAAGCTAAACAAGCGGCCCCGGATCCGGAGAACATCTTCGGCGACCAAGACGAAGAGGACCAGGGTCATCATCTCCAAATCTCCCCACCCGAGACGGAGGTCGAGGCGGATCCGGGAGACGACGACGGAGTCGCGGGTCAAGGCCTTGAATACGTCGACGAGGTAGGAGACGACGATGAGATTTATGGGGCCGCGGCGGATAGCTCAGCGGACGAGCTCTGCCCCGAAGGTTACGAGGATACCGACCGGGACACGGGATCGCCTGTCGGCCTTACCCAAGAGCCGTTGCCGCAAGCCACAGCCCCGCCTTCGGGCCCGGCCACGGACTTACTTGCTGGGCAGACTGTTTCGAACCCGAAACCGAAACCATCGGGATCGACAACACCTAAAATGGCCGACCCGAAAACGAAACCGAAAGTTAAGGACTCGAGTGTCCCTAAGATGGCTGCCGTGCCGGTGAAACCGACGGTGCCCTCTACCCCATCGACTCCGTCGACCTCCGGTCCGCAGAAGTCGAAGAAGTCCGTCGATTCCGATGCTGCGAAATCGAAACCGACGCCAGAGGAGGGGTCCTCCAAGAAAGATGGTCGGCACGGGACAGCGGCTACGACGCCGTCAAAACCCGCCAAAGTCGGCTCCAAGGAGGCTACGCAGGCACACGGAAAGAAGTCTGTGCCCCGAACGCAGGAATCGGAGGCGGTAAAGACAGGATCCGCGCCCAAATCGCACAAGGCCCACAAGGACGTCGGATCCGAGGGGAAAATCAGACCATCCTCGTCAGCGCCGACACAAACTGTGAGTGTGCCGTCCCCCATAGCCGAATCACTGAAAAGAATCAGGGAGAAGGCCTTTGCCCCGTCGGCTCCGATACCATCAACGCAGCCGCGAAAAGACACTCCAGAGAAGCCGTCTGGGAAACTTCTCTTTATTTTGCCGCCGAAGGAGGCGCCAAAAGCATTTTCAACCAAATCGGCACCGAAACAGGTGATTTCTTCACCGACTGGCCCACTTCCACGTCAGGTACTCGAATCCGAGGACGATTCGGAGCATTTCATCGACGCTGACACAGGCAAACTGACCCTCTATAAGAGGAAAATCACTTCGGAGCCAGTGGACCCCTATGTCATCCCACTAAAGAAGAAGAGGGTGCCCCTTGACGCCTCAGGCCTCACGGAACCGATCCAGCCTCCTCCGAGACGGAGCCCTACTCCCTCCCCAGAACACTCTGCGGGTGAGGGGTATGATGAGGACGAGCAGTACAATTTCCCAATCAATGAACCTGATGTGCAACCGGATTCATATGATGACACTGGTGACCAGAACACCCGAGGTGCGGGGCAGGACCCGCAGCCTTTTAATGCACGGGCATCCCCGACTGAGGATTCAGCAGGTTTTCATGCACTACTCGAAAGGGCGGCAGCCAATCACGATGTGGACATGCATGCCGACCCTGTTGAGGAAGACTTCCTTTTCGACACTTTTTCAGTCTCTGAAAGGACAGTAAAGACACTGCCTATGCTTAAAGGAGTCCTCAAGCATGCTGGGGACATATTTAAGGAGCCTACGAGAGCGAGAGTGGTCAACCCTCGCATTGAAAAAAAGTACAGACCTGCACCTGCAGACCCCGCATACATTCGGGGACAATTGCCACTGGACTCTCTTGTGGTCGCCAATGCCAGGAAACGTGCCAACTCCCAGACTACGGGTGAAGCTCCTCCCCCGGATAAGGAATCCAAAGTGCTGGAGGCAGGGGGCAAAAGAGTAGCTGCACAGGCATCAAACTTTTGGCGCATCGCCAATACACAGGCGCTCTTGGCGCGTTATGATAGGGCGCACTACGACACCCTAGAACAGATTGTACAACACCTGCCTCCACAGTTCCAAGAGGGCACCAAACTGCTTATTGAGGAAGGGAAGCTAATCTCAAACGCAGCCATCAAGTGTGCACTTGACGCTGCGGACACAGCTGCTAGAGCTATCAACACTAGCGTTATGCTGAGACGACAAGCGTGGCTCCGCATCTCAGGGTTTAAACCGGATATTCAGACAACAATTCTTAATCAGCCAGTCAATCCTGATAGTCTGTTTGGTCCGGATGTTGACACCACCCTAGAGAAAATAAAGAAAGACACAGAAACTGCTAAGTCTATGGGGGCCCTACAGTCACAACAGTTTCGTGGCAGCAATTTTCGTCGCTCAGGTGCACGTGGAGTCACCAGAGGACAAATGGGTCAACAATCCCAGTTCGCAAAAGGTGGGGCACAATCCTCGTTCACTAAACAGAACAAGGGAGGTTACAGGAATAACAGCAACAGAGGTCGCGGCAGAGGAAACAACAGCTCCCGCACCTCTACTCCAAGCAAACAGTGACTCTCTGTCACTGCCCCCCGACCACCTAACACCTGTCGGGGGGAGACTGCAGCAGTTCCTGCCCGTCTGGAGAAACATCACCACAGACAGGTGGGTGCGACAACTAGTCCAGTATGGTTATTGCCTAGAGTTGAAGTCCACTCCACCCAACATCCCGCCAAGGCAACGGCCTATGTCCGCAGAGCACTTGCTCTTATTGCAGCAGGAAGTAGTGGTGATGCTGCAAAAGGGAGCAATCGAGCTCGTGCCGGTGGGGGAGGAAGGCACGGGGGTATATTCCCTGTACTTCCTTATTCCAAAGAAGGACGGATCTCTCAGGCCCATTCTAGATCTACGTCCCCTCAACCTGTACATACTATCAGAACATTTCCACATGCTTACACTGCAACAGATTCTTCCCTTGCTAAACCAGGGAGACTTCTTAGCAACCTTAGATCTCAAGGATGCTTATTTCCACATTCCACTACACCCGTCACACAGGAAATACCTCAGGTTCACTATTCAAGGCAGGCACTACCAGTTCAAAGTCCTACCCTTCGGAGTCACAACAGCCCCGAGGGTGTTCACCAAGTGTCTGGCGACAGTAGCGGCGCACCTCAGGAGGCAGAACATCCATGTCTACCCCTACCTAGACGACTGGCTCGTGCAAGCCAAGTCAGAGCAACAGTGCGCCGCAGACATGTCGACTACAATTCACCTTCTTCACGATCTGGGTTTCTCCCTGAACTACCCAAAATCGCATCTTCAGCCGGCGCATGTCCGGCAGTTCCTAGGTGCAACGATCAACACCCTGACGGCCATGGCTCAGCCAAACCAAGTCAGGATAGACAGCATGCAGGCTCTGATCCAAAAGTTCAGGCCACAACACTCGCTTCCAGCGAGAGTGTTCATGCAATTGATAGGCATGATGGCCTCCTGCATCTTCATAGTCCCTCACGCACGGCTACATATGCGCCCGCTCCAGGAGTGCTTAGCGAATCAGTGGACACAGGCTCGTGGGCAATTGACAGACCTAGTGTTGGTTACCAGTCGGGCATACGACTCTCTGCATTGGTAGACTCCACACAACCTTTGCAAGGGCCGACTGTTCCAAGAGCCCGTGCCGCAGATTGTCCTGACAACGGACGCATCTCTCCAGGGATGGGGAGCTCATGTGCTCACTTACACAGTGCAGGGACTATGGACGACGCAGCAACAAAAGATGCACATCAACTATCTGGAACTGATGGCAATCTTCATGGCGCTCAAGTCCTCCATTGTACATCTGTGCAACAAAGTCGTGCTAGTCCGGACGGACAACATGACCGCGATGTACTACATTCAAAAGCAGGGAGGCACCCACTCGCCACAGCTGTCTCATCTGGCTCAGAGCATGTGGAAGTGGGCCATTCAGAGGAACATTTTCCTCATGGCAGAACACCTCCCAGGAAAGGACAATCAGATGGCGGATCTGCTCAGCAGATACAGCCATCAAATGCACGAGTGGGAGATACACCCATCTGTTCTCCACCCGTACTTCCAGCAGTGGGGTCATCCGGAGATAGACCTGTTTGCCACAGCAGAGAACGCAAAATGCCAACTCTTTGCCGCCAGGTTCCCTCACCCACAGTCGCAGGGGAATGCGATATGGATGAACTGGTCAGGCAAATTTGCGTACGCTTTTCCGCCAGCCCCTCTAATACCGCTGGTCGCAAGAAAGCTAAGGCAGCACGAGATGACTCTCATCCTGGTTGCTCCAACGTGGGCGCGCCAGGCTTGGTACACCACGTTCCTCGAACTCTCAGTGGTGCCGCATCAAAGACTGCGCCTCACGCCCAGTCTTTTGACGCAGAACCATGGAGACATTCAGCATCCAGATCCACAACAGCTCAACCTGGCGATCTGGCTCCTGAAGTCCTAGAGTTTGGATACCTTAACCTACCTCCGGAGTGCATGCACATCATCAAGGAGGCGAGGAAACCAACTACTAGAGCATGCTATGCTGCAAAGTGGAAGCGTTTTGTCATTTACTGTACAGCCAATGACATCAACCCGCTAGATGCATCTATCCCCAACATCATCTGCTATCTGTTGCATCTTTACAAGTGCAATCTAGCGTACACTTCCATTCGGATACATCTATCCGCCATAGCGGCTTATCTCCAGAACAGGCAGCACCTCTCTGTCTTCAGGGTGCCTGCCATTAAAGCCTTCCTTGAAGGTCTGAAACGAGTCATTCCCCCAAGAACACCGCCAGCTCCGGTGTGGAACCTCAATGTCGTTCTCACCAGACTGATGGGACCGCCATTTGAGCCACTGCACTCGTGTGAACTCCAGTTCCTTACGTGGAAAGTAGCTTTCCTTGTAGCTATTACGTCTCTGAGGCGTGTCAGTGTGCTGCAGGCGCTCACAATCCAAGAGCCATTCATTCAAATCCATCCAAATAGGGTAGTGCTACGCACTAACCCCAAATTCCTTCCGAAGGTGGTGTCACAGTTTCATCTAAACCAAACTATTGACTTACCAGCATTCTTTCAAAACCCGCAAACGGTGGCGGAAAGAATGCTCCATACCTTAGATGTACGGAGGGCGTTGATGTACTACATAGACAGAACACAACCCTTTAGAAAAACAAAACAACTCTTTGTTGCCTTCGCACCACAACACAAAGGCAACCCGATTTCCAAAGCAGGGATAGCCAGATGGATTGTTAAATGCATCCAGATATGTTATCAAAAAGCCAAGCGCACTTTAACAATACCCCCCAGAGCGCACTCCACACGCAAACTGGGGGCATCCATGGCTTTCCTAGGGAACATTCCTTTAGAGGATATTTGCAGAGCAGCCACGTGGGTTACACCACACACCTTTACTAAACACTACTGTGTTGATGTGCATTCCAAGCAGCAAGCTGCTGTAGGACAGGCTGTTCTGAAGACACTTTTTCAGGTTTCTGCAGCTGGCACGGGCAACCGCCGCTGATGGAGGGACTGCTATGTATTCTATGCTAAGATATGAATTTAGCAGCCCACATGCCTCGAACTGAATATGCCACTTACCAGTATGCATCTGTTCTTGGCATGTAGGGCTGCTAACATTCATATCGCCCGCCCTCCTCCCCGGTGCCTGTCGCAGCTGCAGATATACTATTGTATTTATTCATTAGCATGGACATCCTTTACACTTTTCACTCCATCTTCTGCCACAATGGCGAAAAACAATCTGGGGATGGAGCCGATGCCCATGCGCACTGTAGTCCAGGGGAGGAGCCACCTATCTCAGGATACTTCGAAGACTCTTCCAGGACAACAATGTGCAATCATCCGAGCCCAACACTAGGCGGCGATCTAATGCTAAGATATGAATGTTAGCAGCCCTACATGCCAAGAACAGATGCATACTGGTAAGTAGCATATTCAATCTGAGTCCTCCTCCTCCTCCTCTTCCTCCTCTTCTTCTTCTTCCTCTGGAGGGGTATCAGTTACAGGGGGGTTAACTCCATCTCCTGACTCTAAGGGAACTGCATTCGCCTTCTCGAAGTCATCCTGTTCTAGAATGGCTATCAGGATAGGACTGGTGGGACTTCTGCCCCTTTTTAACCCTCTTGAGATGCACAAGGCAATCAAGTCCTTTCGGGTTAATTTGTCATAGCTGAAAGTTGCCTTGGTAATGTCAACTGTCACAGGAGCAGACCCTGAGGCTTTTCCTGTGTCAGACATGACTCTAGTGTGGTGTAAGTGATGCACCTACCTACACTAAGTGTTTCCCTACTGTACCTTGCTAGTGAGTTGTAGTCAGGGTGTGCTAATCCCTTTAATCTACAACTACTAAGTTCAGTAGAACTTAAATATGCTAAGCTTTTGATTTATATGTACCTAGAGGTACTTGATGTGATCTTTCAATTTGATAAAAGATTGCAATGGTAAAACAACAGCAAGCTCAAGTCCGCACCGCTGCTCACCAATGTGAGAAGTTGGCCTGATAGGTGATGTTTCCAATTCTGGAACCACCGGTTATCAGACCAAACAATCCCTTATGGTGTCTGGTTGTAAGTCAACCTTATTAGACAAGCTATCCTAGGGGTAGCATGGACTAAGCAGCCTAAAGGCTTAACTTAAGAGGTAGTGTTAAGCGAGCTGTTTTACCACATACAATCCTGTAATATCAAATGAAAGGACACCACACAAGTATATATTATAAAAATATATGTATTTATTACTAAAAACAATCCCCAGTATTCTTTATGAATAAAGGGGCACAAGCGTTAAATCAAAAGCACAGTTTAAACATACAAAGTTGCACAATTATGGATGAGGGCGGGGGGCCACTCAAACCATATACTAAACAAGTGGTATAAGAGATACCAATCGAACAGTGGTTAGGCCTAGGGCCTAGGGAATCGCTGGGAGCAGTCGGGACAAGCAATGCTGAAGTCGGGAGAGGCCCACGGGATTCGGGTGCAGTGCGGAAAGCGCACGCATGCACCAATGTTAACCAATGGTGCGTAAAAGTTGTAAAGTTAAAGTTTAAGGACACTTCCGCTGAACCTAGAGGAACAAAACTTAAGACACAGACCCTAGAGATGTGTACCAGTGTGGGAACACCGGCGGAGCAAAGTTACCTCACCCACAGGAAGCGGGTGCACAGGGTCGAAGTTGAGTCGGGTTTCGTCATGCAGGCTCTTGGTGCTTGAAGCTGAAAGGGCTGCAGGCGGGGTGAAAGAGAAGTGTCCGGTGGAGTCCAAGGGTGGACTCAAGTCGAAAAGTACCTGAAAGCAGAGGGGACAGAGTCTGGGTCACTCAGCAGTGACCAGGGTGGAACCAGGACGGAACCAGGCAATGTCGGGCGCAATCAGGTGGTCGTCGAGGAGCTTCTCTCCGCTGTCACGTGGGCTCTGGGGCATCTACGACGTCCAGGAGCAGGTCACGATCTGTCCCACGCAGGCTCTCGCCGTCGGCGCTGTCGGCTTCAAGATTGGAGCAAACAACACTTGGCAAAAGCAATCCACGCGGAACCGGGAGATTGCTTCTCACTCGAACCAGGAGGGTCAGAGTGGGGGCTCCTTTTCAGGGGAGCTGGTGCAAATCTGGAGCAACCAGAATCGCAGGTCGAATTTCAAGTTTCGTCGACACAGGGGCCACAAGCCGGCTGGCAAGTGACCGGGCCAACGCGTTGAGCCAAAAGAAGCAGAAGGGCCCCACGCAGCACTCGTCGAGTGTGGAGGGCTGAACTTCGGTGCAAGTGTGGCTCAGGGTTGGGGCTTCTCAAACCCCGGTGTACAGCTTCGAGGGTCACTCGTGGGCTGCACGGTCAGCGTCTCGTGGTCTTTCCAAGATGGCGTGCCCCACGCTTCCGGTCGCCTCCACGGGTCTCAGCTCTGCAGGGACTGTGGATCGGGCTGTTGGAAGGCAGGCAAGCTTGATCTCGTCGATCTCTGTCGCTCGAGTTCCGGCGGGAACTGCGACAAAGCAGACGTCGATGGCTGGATGGTGCCTGTTTGCACAGGGTGGTCACTCCTTGACCACAAGGGAGATTCTTCGGGCTTCTACGTCGAGTAGGATGTCGAAGGGTCCAGAGTTTCGTTTCTTATGTTTCATCAGGATAATCTGAAGTGCATTGGCACTGCTACCACTCTTATTCGAATCTGGGGGGCTGGATTACCTGCTAGGTCCCCTCCTATGGGTGGGACCCAGGAAGGGGGTGGATACACCCTTTTCCTTTGATCCAGGCCGCCCTGGCACGAGGGCTGGAGTGCCCCAGAACCGGTTTGGCCGGATTATGCAAGGGGCAGCCTTGTGCTCCCCAGGCAGTGTCTGGTTTCTTTCAAACCTCCCCGCTACAATCCACTATCTCCTGTCTGAGGGGGTGTAACACCTCCCTACGACAGGAAACCCTTTGTCCAGGCCCCATTTGGCTGAGTTTCGGTCAGCTTCAGGGGGTCAGACTCTTGTCTGTGGCAGAGGCATCCATTTTGTGGATCCAAGGTCTTTTTAGAAATTAACCGCATTTAAGTAAAGTAACATGTCTTACCCCTCTAGAGGGGTGGAATGCTATCCCCGTCGCCAGAACTGGCGAGGGGATAGTATTCCAAATCGTATGACACCTTACACGACATGTTTTGATAAAGCCAAACCAGAGTTGCTATATAACCGCGAGGATTATAAGGCACTTAAGAGTATATGGTATGGCATTATCCTGAAACAGCTTAGGGAGTTGTTCCCGACAGCTGCAGACAGGCTCAGCTCATGCTAGAGCTCCCTCTCACATTAAACCACGCACTCTGCCTCCAGGATTGATGAGGCCTTCCATAGGAGTGGCTCACAGGTTAATATGTGTCCAGATATAGGTTTAGATATAGGTATACTATATCTAAGTAAGGGGTGATTACACCACCTTACCCCAGCTGAGTGATCAGCCAGTTGTGTCAATTTAAGAACCAGCCAGGGGTGGCAAAAGATATGCTGCAGCCCCTGGTAGGCCTTGGTGGCCCCTATGCCCTGGGCACCTATAGTGCATTATACAGGGGCTGACAAGGAGTCCATTTCCAATTGTGGTATGTACCTAGGGTACATGGAATCCATTTTACAGAGAGAGCAGATGGCCTGGGGCCCTGATTAGCAGGGAACCAGGTCAACTAAGTCAAAAACCAGCTAAACACCGGCAAAAAATCTGGGGTAACCATAGTCAGGTAGCCACCTTCCTACAACTATTCGACACCGAAGCCAAAACGCCCTTCGGTGCCCAAAGACAAGGATCCTTCCGCACCCAAACCAAAAGACACATCGGCGCCGAAGCCAAAAACTGTACTGGTGGAGAAGCGTGGCTCAATGGTTAAGCAGACCCTGATGCAGAGGTCTGGCCCGGGTCCAGGGTTCAATTCCCGCCTCGGCAGCTCTTGGACACAATTTCCCCGGACCTGATCATTCTTGCCTCAGTGCCTAGTCTAATCATGGGTCCCACTCTGTGACTCTGGGCAATAGCTTGCTTAATCTCCACAACGCCCCCAGCAGCGCTTGGATGCCTGGCTTTACCTTGGGGGTGCCCAGGAGTGGACATTTCACAGGAATGCCAGAAAGGGTTCCACAGCGGTATGAATACAGCGCTACGAGACCTCAGGGTAGAAGGCGCTATATAAATACAAACACATTTACATTTACCGGACCCGAAAGCTTTGACTCCGAAACCTTCCGGTTCCAAAAATAAAGAGGGGAAACCAGAGTCCGGTGCCACAGGGCTAACAAAACCTGTCTCCATGCCGAAATCTCCAACATCGGTACCAAAGACTCCAAGGCCTGATACAGACAAGCCTACCAAGCCGAAACCACCTTCGGCACCGAAGAATTTGCCACAGGACCCTACAAATCCTTCGAAGGCAAAAAACATAAAACAACCACTATCGGCACCGAAAAAATCGACGCCGAAGAAGGCTGTAGAGGAGGAAAAACTGATCCTAAACAAAGAAAGGTCCATATTAACCCAAAAACTGGACGTGTGGAAGCAATTCCTTACAAGAAGAGACCAGCAGACACACCACTTCTGCCTGTGGTTCCTGCCTAGAAAAAGGATTGTGCAGTTTCTCCAATGCACCCTTACTCTCCTTCACCTCCTTCCTCTCCTATCCCTCCTTATACTGAACCTATAGCTTCTCCTGTTCAATCTCCTACATCATCACACCACACTGATGAGGAGTATGATCTAGGTGGGGGTAATGATGTACCAGAGCCACATGCATATCCCTTAGATGAGGATGTCAATCCAGAATATCCTAAAGAGGATGACATTTATGGTTTTCCACCACACAATGTGCCAGACATTCCTGATCCTCAGTACTACCCAACAAAACCTTCCCCTCCAGAAGATAGTATTGGGTTTAATCATCTATTAAATAGAGCTGCCCTTTACCATGGGGTTTCAACGCACTCTGATTCTATTGATGAGGATTTTTTACTGGATACATTTGAGCAGTCGCAAAGGTTTACGCAAATACTACACATGATCAAAGGAGCCATTAAACATGCTCCAGACATACTTAAAGACCCGGTAAGATGTAGGGTGCTAAATCCAAGAATAGAAAAAAAGTATAGACCAGCACCATCTGATCCAGTCTATATTAAGGGGCATCTGCCACTAGACTCTTTGGTAGTGTCTAATGCACTTAAAAGAGCCAATTCCCAGATTTCTGGTGACACGCCCCTGCCTGACAAAGAATCTAAAGTTATTGATGCGTCAGGGAAACGGATTGCTGCGCAAGCGACAAACATATGGCGAATAGCAAACACACAAGCCCTACTCTCACGCTATGACAGGGCTCACTACGACCAATTAGAAAAACTAATGGAGCACCTCCCAGATCAATACAAAGATCAGGCAGCAGAGCTCATACAAGAAGGCAAATTAATATCCAACGCTTCAATTAAATGTGCACTAGATGTAGCTGACACAGCATCCAGAGCAGTCAATACTAGTGTTATACTCAGACGTCATGCGTGGCTACGCATTTCAGGTTTTAAACCAGAGGTACAGACTACCATCTTGAACCAGCCCTTCAACCAGAACCAATTGTTCGGGCCGGAAGTAGACGTCATTCTAGAAAAGATGAAGAAAGACACGGACACAGCTAAGTCTATGGGTGCATTACAATCCACACAGACTAGAGGTTCTTTTCGTCGCTCCTTTTATAGAGGAGGCTCCAAGCAGACCGGCACAGATACAACATCATCTTTTAAGATGCACACACAAACCTCCTCTAACAAAGGATACTTTAGAGGAGGATACAGAGGCAACAATAACAAGGGAAGAGGTAGAGGTAATAACAACAACCGCTCCTCTTCCACTCCCAAACAGTGACTTCCCTCTGCCTCCCCTACAGCATTCCACTCCTGTGGGGGGCAGATTATCACAGTTCCTACCTGTCTGGAATTCCATCACAACAGACAGGTGGGTAAGACAGATTATCCAACATGGCCACTGCCTAGAACTCACAGCAACCCCCCCAAACATACCACCCAGGCAGCGTCCAATGTCCACAGAACATATAACTCTGCTTCAACAGGAAGCTATAGCACTTCTACAGAAGGATGCTATTCAAGTAGTTCCTTTAGAGGAAAGGGGAACAGGAGTTTACTCCCTGTACTTCCTAATTCCCAAGAAGGACAGGACACTAAGACCAATTCTCGACCTCAGGCCCCTCAACCATTACATACAATCAGATCATTTTCACATGATCACTTTACAACAAGTACTCCCACTACTACAGCAGGGAGACTTTCTTTCAACATTAGACCTAAAGGACGCCTACTTTCATGTTCCTATACATCCTGCACACAGGAAGTATCTAAGGTTTGTCATAAAAGGACAGCACTACCAGTTCAAAGTCCTTCCATTCGGGGTCACAACAGCACCACGAGTATTTACAAAGTGCTTATCAGTAGTAGTAGCACATCTCAGAAGACAACAGATACATGTCTTCCCTTACCTCGACGATTGGCTCATAAAAGCAAAATCGTTCAACCAGTGTGTCCAACACACAAAACAAACAATTCAAACATTGTACGACTTAGGGTTTACAATAAACTACACCAAGTCGCACCTAGAGCCTTCGCACGTTCATCAATATCTAGGAGCTACCATAGACACATCTAAAGCTCTAGCATATCCCAATCCAGCAAGGATACAGAGCATTCAGACCTTAGTCTCCATTTTTCAACAACAGCAGCCTCTCCAAGCCAGAGTGTTCATGAGACTAATAGGCATGATGGCGTCTTGCATCTTCATAGTTCCTCACGCAAGACTGCAAATGCGCCCATTACAAGAATGTCTAGCACAACAGTGGAATCAGGCTCAAGGTCAGCTCACAGACCTCGTGTTGGCAGACAGCCGTACATATCGCTCTCTGCAATGGTGGAACACCAAAAACTTGACAAAGGGACGGCCGTTCCTAGAACCTGTTCCACAAATAGTGCTCACGACAGACGCATCCCTCACAGGATGGGGAGCCCATCTCTTGCATTATACCACACAAGGTCAATGGAACAATCAACAAAAACAGTTCCATATCAACCATCTAGAGCTGCTGGCAGTTTTCCTAGCACTCAAAACGTTTCAAGTACGAAACAAAGCTGTCCTGATCCGGCGGACAATATGACAGCCATGTATTATATACAAAAACAGGGGGGGGGACACTCTCTGCAACTGTCCCAGCTTGCACAGAACATTTGGATATGGGCCATTCCTCAAAACATACACCTGACAGTAGAACACCTTCCAGGAATTCACAATCAGATAGCAGATCTGTTGAGTCGTCAGTCACAACAGATTCACGAATGGGAGATTCACCCACAAGTTCTTAAACCATTACTCCAAATGTGGGGGCATCCACAGATAGATCTGTTTGCCACCCACGAAAATACAAAATGCCCAACCTTCGCCGCCAGGTTTCCACACCCACGGTCGGAAGGGAATGCGATATGGATGAACTGGTCAGGCAGATTTGCGTACGCTTTTCCGCCTCTCCCACTCATTCCACTAGTAGTACGCAAGCTCAGACAACAGTCTCTCAAACTGATACTAGTGGCTCCCACATGGGCACATCAGCCGTGGTTCACCACACTACTAGATCTCTCACTGGTTCCACATCAAAAATTACGGCTCACGCCATCCCTATTAACACAGAACCATGGAGAAATAAAACACCCAGAACCAAGCCAACTGAATTTGGCGATCTGGCTCCTGAAGTCTTAGAGTTTGGTTACTTAAACCTACCACCAGACTGTATGAACATAATTAAAGAAGCTAGACGACCCACTACCAGAGCATGTTATGCCGCTAAGTGGAAAAGATTTGCAATATATTGTAACAATAATCACATTGACCCACTGGATGCTTCCATACAAAATATCATTTGTTACCTTTTACATCTATAAAGGTCCAATTTGGCTTACTCTTCCATACGCCTGCATCTGGCAGCAATTGCAGCCTATTTACAAAATAGACAACATCTATCTCTTTTTAGAGTACCTGCAATCAAAGCGTTTAAGGAGGGATTAAAACGATAATCCCACCTAGGTTACCACCTGCTCCAGTATGGAACCTAAACGTGGTCCTTACAAGACTTATGGGACCCCCTTTCGAGCCTTTACACAAGTGTGAATTGCAATTCCTAACATGGAAAACTGCTTTCCTTGTTGCCATCACCTCTTTCAGAAGAGTTAGTGAAATACAAGCATTCACAATACAAGAACCATTTTTTCAAATTCATCCTAACAAAGTGGTTCTTAGGCCAAATCCTAAATTCCTGCCAAAAGTTATCACTCCTTTTCACCTTAACCACTCAGTAGAGCTACCAGTTTTTTTTCTCCAAAAAACGGACTCTGTTGCAGAAAGGGCTTTACACACCTTAGATGTTAGAAGAGCTCTGTTATACTACACAGACAGAACTAAGTCCTTCAGAAAGACAAAACAATTATTTGTATCTTTCTCTCCCCCACACAAAGGCAATCCCATCTCTAAATGAGGAATTGCCAGGTGGATTGTAAAGTGTATACAAATATGCTACCAAAAAGCTGAACGTAACACTAACGGTTCCTCCTAGAGCGCACTCCACTCGCAAACTAGGAGCCTCTATGGCTTTCTTAGGAAATATACCACTAGAGGACATATGCAAGGCAGCAACATGGTCTACAATACACACATTTATTAAACACTATTGTGTTGATGTGCAAGCCAAGCAGCAAGCTGCAGTAGGCCAAGCTGTCCTTAAAACACAATTTCAGTATGCTGCAACAGATGCAAGCGACCACCGCTAGGGGAGACACTGCTGCACAATCGTTGCATCTGTTCTTGGCATGTAGAGCTGCAGAGTCGTATATGCCCTCCCGCCTCACCGGGACTTGTGTCCGTTCCAGTACTCATCTTACTTAGATGCACACGCATGGACATCCTTTCTCTTTATTTCTACTAACTCAATCATTTCCCATCATGGCGAAAAACAAACTGAGGATGGAGTCAATGACCATGCGCAGTATTGTCCAAGGGAGGAGTCACCTATCTCGTGACTACAAAGACTTCTTCCAAGAAGACAACAACCTGCAATCATCCGAGCCCAACACCAGGTGGCGATCTATTGCAAAAGTGTACGACTCTGCAGCTCTACATGCCAAGAACAGATGCATACTGGTAAGTAGCATTTTCCTTACCTACAAACAGTGCTTAATTTGGGCCGGTGCTTTCTGGTACCGGCACCCTTTTCGGACTCTGCAATTTATTTTTCATTAAAAGATTTTGAAAGGTAACAAAAGAGAGAGGCATAAAAGGAACAGAAACATGGCAACATAGAAATCTAGGTAGAAAGAAGGAATGAAAAAGAAGCTTCAACAGTACGCTATTGAAAAAGGAAGAGTAGGGTGGTGATGAAGCAAGGCTAGGCTGCCTTGGCATTCGATAACCCCAGCATTCGGCTTATCTTTGTGGCCCTGCACTTTTCTACACATTACACACTGCCTGGCAGGTGAGACTGCATCAGGGTTTGTCCTGATGTTCCAGTCTCGCATTACGTCTTCTAAATGTAAACCCTACTCTGAATGTGAATTCATGAGTGAAACAATGGGAATAACTGTCCCTGTAAAAGCAGGTCCCAGGCTCAGCTTTCAGCCGGTGGCAGTGCAGGCCACATAGCTGGGATGACTTTCTTCCCAAGTCTGACAGGTATGGTGGGGACGGCAGGGCGCTGTGAAAGAGAGCGTGTGTGTGTGTGTGTGTGTGTGTGTTTGTGGGGGGCGGGGCATTGGAAGTCTAGAGAAGGTATCAGGCCAGAAGGGCAGTTTGTGCTTCGACGGCACTGCTCTGCACAGGCCGGTGTACATCTCTGCACAGCTCTGATAGAGTGTCCGTTTACAGGAGCCGGCGGCACAGCTCCCTCTGCACAGCTCTGATGGGGAGTTCCTTCACATGATCCGGCGGCTCAGCCCGCTACAGCCCTGTAGCACAGCTCCTCACAGCTCTGCGTGGGTGACAGGCGAGGAGAGGGCTGGCACAGGTGAAGGTCAGAGAGCGTTGCTTCACCGGTCAGCGGCTGTCTCTGCTCTGCACAGGTGACATCCATGGAAGGGGTTAAGAGAGAGAGACGGCTCCGTGAATCATTTGCCCTGAGGCAACAAGAAGCGGGTCCCAGGTGCAGCTTTCAGCCGGTGGCAGTGCAGGCCGCATAGCTGGGATGACTTTCTTCCCACGTCTGACAGGTATGGTGGGGTCGGCAGGGCGCTGTGAGAGAGAGTGTCTGGGGGGGGGGGGGGAGAATTGGTTGTCTAGAGAATGTATCAGGCCAGAAGGGCAGTTTGTGCTTCTCCTAAAGTCATGGAAAGTTTATTGCTGACAAGGAAACCTGTTTACATTCCATTACCTGTTAGTTCTTTCACTGCACCCTAATGGCTACCTTTCACCTTCAGAGAGCAGTGGTGTCATTGTAGTGTGGCGCTCTACATTGCACTCCCTGACCTGGTTGCCTGTTGTTTACACTCATCCATCCATTCATCCATGCACTGGTGCCCAGGGACAGAGCCCCCCCCCCCTCCCGAATGAGAGATCTGTGTGTGCCAGGCGGAGCTCTCTGGGAGACCTCGACCACAAGAGCTCCTCCGAAGGTCCTGAGGCTTTGCTCTGCTGGGACAAGTACAACGCAACGTTACAGCAACAGTTTTACAAAAACAAACTCCAAAAGCAGTAGTTTTCTCCAAAACTGTAAAGTCTTTCATTTGTGCTTCTGCTTGGGACTGCCAGGGTTTCCCTGGTAATCCCAGACAAAACAAACATTTGCAATGCAAGAGGTCTCGCATTTGCGAGAGCTTGAGCTATTAGCGTTGCATTATTACTTGCAACACCAATAGCTCAAACCTTCCCTAAGGCACCCCAAACAAAACACAGGGGTAAAAGATATTACCATTTACAATGCCAATAGCTCTAACTCTCGCAAATGCGAGACCTGTTGCATTGCAAATGCTTGTTTATTTTTTTGTGGCCCAGGTGGGCGTCGACATCCCACCATTTGGTGTCCTTCGCATGTCGACGCGCTTCCTGCGGAAGCTCCCACCTATGGTCCCCATCTTTAGATTCTTTTTTCCGCTGTTGGGTCTGGATCGTTGCCGAGGAGTTCGAGTTTTGAAGGAGGAATTCAAGCAAAATCGAAGATATTCGACAAATAATCAAGTTTTCAACTTCACCAGACTGCAGGTCAGGTACCCGGAGCAACGAGGGAGAAGTATAAAGAACAAAACATCGACGTTCGACGGAGAATGCACTCTCAGGAGGCTCTCTGAGCGCCGGGATGAACAGAACACCATTCAAGTTTTGCACCAATTGCCACCAATTGCCACCACAAGTACGCCCAGAAGGATCAACATTCAGTTTTCAACCTCTGCCTGCCGTTCAACCAAAGCAGCGAAGACTGCAACGTGTGCTCGGCGTTCGAACCCAAGACCCTCAGAGTAAGGGAGAGGCAGAGAAGGGCGAACCACAACATGCAGGGGCCACCTCCATCACTCCAAGACTTGGGCCTCTCCAGTCGAGAAGAGGACAGCATCGCAGAAGGACTGGAGGACTGCACGGTCGTCTAAGTCCATAAGAAGATGTCGAAGGAGGTAAGGGAGTCGTCGACCCTAAACATCCAAGCGACACTCGAAAGAGTGTAGCAAAAGCCCCGAGCAACACTCGTAAAAGTGAAGCTAAGTCCTCGAAGGAAGCTCTGCCGCCAAAACATTCAACGAAAGCAACAGCCAACAGGGACAGTCAGCCGAGCGGATCCTTCGAAAAGGACTCCCAATTGGCGAATACCCTCAAAAGGACGTCGAAGGTTGCCCTCAAGGAGGATACCTCGGCGCCGAAGAAAAAAGTACTGACATCGACGTCCTCGAAGAGAAGCGCTCCAACCCTCGATGCCGAACATGCTCCCGAGATGGAGAGGAAGAAGAGGAGGCTTGAGGCCGAAATTGCGAGCATCCTACAGCGGAAGAAAGACTTAGACGAGAAGATGAGTCAATACACAATCCCGCCAAAACCCGCGGTCGAGGTTGAAAGGGACGACGAAGACGCGAAACTGCCGAAAACACCAGAACCAGTCAAGGAACTGGGAGAAGAGGACTACTATTTCGAGGGAGAAGGTGACGAAGATTTGCAATCCTACCGGGACTCGACATCCTCTGAGGCACAAGATGTGGAATGGGAAGATCTCGACGCCGAATCGCCGGAAAAAGACGTACTCAACCTACTTCCTGGTCCCAAAGGTGGACAAAACACTAAGACCTATACTTGATCTAAGGTTCCTAAACAAATTCGTAAGGACTCAAAGATTCAAGATGACCTCACTACAGGAGGTAATACCACAAATACAGCAAGGAGACTTCAAGGCTACCATAGATTTAAAGGACGCATACTTACACATCCCCATCAATCACAAACACAAGCGACTACTAAGGTTTGGGATCAACTAAAGCCACTACCAGTTCACAGTACTGGCATTCGGCCTGAAATCCGCACCAAGGGTGTTTACAAAATGCCTAGCAGCTGTTGCAGCACACCTACGAAGGCAAGGGATACACGTATACCCCTATCTAAACGACTGGCTCGTGAAGGCAAGTTCGTACGATGAATGCAAACTTCACATCCAGCAGGTCATACTCTCACTGACGGGACTGGGTTTCTCGATTCATTGGGAGAAATCGTCAACAGAGCCAGAGCAAATCAAGATATTCTTGGGGACAGAGATAGATACTATACAGGCCAAATTGTTCCCCAGCAGGAAGAGAACTTTAGGGATACTGAAGGAAACACGTCATTACCGCAAGGGGCAAGTTCTGACAGTGAGGACGGTGAGCAGGCTAATGGCAGTGATGGCGTCTTGCATTCACCTAGTCCAAAATATTCGACTACACATGAGGCCATTCCAGGAATGGATATAACAGCAATGGTCACAGGCAACCGGGAGTTGGGAGGATCTAGTGGTTGTCACATACGCAGTGCATCAGGAAATAGCGTGGTGGAACAAACAAAACATATCACAGGGGAAACCATTCACACAACCAACTCCCAACAGTGACCATCACAACGGACGCATCCCAGCTGGGGTGGAGCGCGCATATGCACAAGCTCAAGGTGAGAGGGCTGTGGTCGCAACAAGATGCGGTCAAGCACATCCATTACCTGGAACTAAAAACAGTGTTCCTAGCCCTGAAAGCTTTTCAGAAGCAGCTGTACGGAAACAGGGTGTTAATCCAGACAGACAACACCACAACCATGTTCTACATCAACAAGCATGGAGGAACACAGCCAGTAGCGCTTTCGAGGCTAGCACAGGAGATATGGACATGGGCCATCCCACTAAAGATAGACCTACTAGCAATATATCTCCCAGGGAAGGACAACATGGAGGCAGACAGACTCAGCAGACAGGCATCAGCATCTCACAAATGGGAGATCAACCAACAGGAATTACAGAAGGTATTCCGGAAGTGGGGTACACCGCATATAGACCTATTTGCAACACACCAAAATGCAAAACGCCAACACTTCGCATCCAGACAACAGACCACCGGTCACAAGGGAATGCGCTATGGATAAGTTGGTCAAAGACATTTGCATATGCTTTTCCCCCAATCCCACTGATACACAGGGTACTCAGCAAATGCAGGATCAGCAACATGTCACTGATACTAATAGCACCTCAGTGGGCCAGACAGTCCTGGTTCTCGCAAATTGTGGAGATGGCGCAAGCACCAGCACACAAATTCCCAAAGAGAAGGGACCTGTTATCAATGCAGAACGGAAGGGTGCTACACCCAGAGCCAGAGAGCCTCAGCCTGGCGGCATGGCTCCTGAAGATCTAGAGTTTCCACATCTCAAGCTACCGGCGAGCACAATGTCAGTGCTCAGGGAGGCAAGAAGGCCTTCCACAAGAAAATGCTAAGTAGGAAAGTGGAAGAGATTCTCAGAATGGTGCATTAAAGAGAAACTGCAAAGAAAGATTACAAGGGAGTCAACGGTGCTAAAGTACTTAACACATCTACTGCAAAGCAAACTAAGCTACTCATCCCTAAGGGTACACTTCCCTGAGATTGTGGCTTACACTAGAGGAGAAACTGGGAAAAGCTTTTTCACCTCCCAAGTCGTAAAGAGATTCCTAGAAGGGACGAAGAGAATCGCACCTCCAAACCGAATGCCAGCACCAGCATGGAACCTCAACGTAGTGCTGACCCAATTGATGAAGGCACCATTCAAGCCCATGCACAAGGTTACACTGCACATGCTAGCACTAAAAACGGTCTTCTTAGTAGCTATCACATCACTACGGAGAGTAAGTGAGTTGCAGGCGCTAACACTTCAAGAGCCCTACCTGCTAATACACAATGACAGGATTGTTATGAGAACAGACCCACACTTCATGCCAAATAGGGTGTCTGTTCCACATCAACCAAGCAATCCAAATACCTAGTTTTTTCCAAAAACCAACCACAAGCACAGAGAGAGCACTGCACACACTGGACGCCAGAAGGGCGGTGATGCACTACATAGAAAGGACAAAGGAGTGCAGAAAGACAAAGCAACTCTTTGTTTCCTTCGCAAGCCATTTCTTGGGACGACCTGTCACCAAGAATACCGTTGCATGATGGATTGCACAAACCATTCAACTATACCACAAACAAGTTGGGCAACAGTTACAAGGAGCAGCTCATGCTCACTCAACAAGGAAGAAAGGAGCGACAATTGCGTTTCTAGCTAACACACCACTTCAAGACATTTGCCAAGCTGCAACATGGTCTTCAGGGCACTTGTTCACTAAGCACTACTGTGGGGATATCCAAATGAACAAAGAAGCACAAGTGGGACAGAAGATCTCCCAAAACCAAAAAGTACCTCTGCACCCAGATGCCCCAGAGCTGTCCGAGATAACCTGTTGGTGCTGTCTTGGACCTTGGTCCCTACTTACCATAAGTCCTGAAGAGCAATCCTGTAAGTCGTTGACAAGTGGTCCTATGGAGTGTATGTTTCCCTTATAGGTTAACATTACCGCAAATACAGTATTGTCTATTTAAATGCTGAAAACCTATATTTAAAAGTACTTACCTGATCACGAAGATCTTGGTGCCTAAAATAATATAAATATCTGTGTTATTGTGAGAAAGTGCCATCTTTCTTGCCTTGTTATGCCCCCACTTTTTTCTGAACTGCTGATGTGCTTTGACTGAGTGTGTCCTGGGTCCCTGCCAATCAGGTACCTAGGGCCTGTGTTCCTTCCCTAAAACTGTACAGAAACGAAATACCCAATTGGCATCTCTGGCTACCTGTCAGCCCCTAGTAAATGGTACCCAGGGCATGGTGACCAGAGAAGACCCCTGAGGACTGCAGCACTGATTGTGCCATCCTCAGGGGCCCTGTACCCTGGCACCCACACACTGCCTTGGCAGGATGAGTGCCTAAGAACAGAACCAAAACCAGAGTCGACAGGGCACACATCCCTGTGTGCCCTACCCACAGAACCGGCATACCTCAGTCACCCCTCGAGCTGGGTGCCCTATGCCAGAGGTGAAGGCATGGGTGCATGAGCCCTGTGCCCCTACAGTACGCAGGGCCATTCCTGGGCGCTGTAAGTGCAGTGATGCCATTAAGAGTATATGGTGCTGGGAGGTTGTCATTACGAACTCCACAACACCATAATGGCTACACTGAAGACTGACAAGTTTGGTATCAAACTTCTCAGCACATTAAACCCGCACTGATGCCAGTGTGGGATTTAATGTAACATGCACGAGAGGGCATCTTAGAGATGCCCTCCAAAATCCGAACCTACAATCCACGTCTGGGCTGAGTGGCTGCAGAGGCTGCCACCCAGCAGACATGTTGCTGGACCCCTGGGAGGAGAGCCCCCCGCTATCCTGGGTCTGCAACAAAGCACATCCGGGGCGAGGTGCTATGTCTCCTCCCCCAGGATGGACAGGGGGGAAGCTTCAAAGGCATACCGCCTCTGAGAGCTTCTCCAGACCATTTGCTGTTCCCAGCAATCAGCCCCCCCACCAGTCCCACCCCCCACTTTGGCGGGAAGACTGGCGGGAAAAGCCACGCCACGAAGGGGGGTGTGCCAACCTGGGCCAACTCCACCCCTCAGGTGGAAGAGGCGAGGTAAAGCACGACCCCGGGCCCCGGCCATCTTGTAGATGGGGAGCCCTACCCAATCCCAGCTAGGCTCCTGCCCCCCTCCCACAGGAGAGGAGCAGGTCAGGGGGTGTACTCACCCCGGGACAGGGACCCATTGGTCCCTGCCCTTGCCCTACCTGTAACGCCCCTAAATTCAGTATTTAGGGGCTCCCTGAACCTTCCTTCCTCAGATCCCGATAGAAAAAGAAGCAAGAAGATAAAGAAGAAGACCCGCCGCGCAGCTGCTAACAACAGGACAACACCAACTGACTTGGCCCCAGCCCTACCGGCCTGTTGATCCTGGAACCTGCTCCTGCCTGAACCCGGCGACCTCAACAGACAGTGACCCTAGGACACCCAGAGGACCTGCCTGCCGTGACTCTCTCGACGATTGGGACTCCCTCCAGCAGAGGCTTTGCTACCACAACAACACACCTGGTGCCAGCCAGGAAGCTCCGGACCAGCCCGCTCTGCACCCGCCGAGCCCGGGCCGGGCCAACCCGAACCAAGACCGCGAGGACGTCCCCCCGGCGACTGGGACCCGAAGTCCAGTGCCCAAAGACCCTCCTCGACAAACCAGCCGACGCCTGCAGACTCAGAACCAGGGGCCACCCCAACCGCGACCAGCCGAGGGCAAGCTTTTCCGACACCCAAAGACACCCCAGCGCCCTCCAGCCCCATGTGCCTCCCTTTGGGGTACCTACCTGTGCTCCAAGATCCCAACTTACCCCTCGAAGTGCTGGTCGCCCCTGGAGAGTCTCCGTCCCCGAGCCTGCAGCCTTTTTCCCTTTTGCAAGATCCTCATTGGATAACATTGAGCGCCCGACGGCTCAAAAGCACCCTGCACCTAGACGCCCGAGTGGCGCTGGCTGCGACCTCTCTGTCCTAACTTACTTCCCCCCTTGCCCTGAGCAAGTGACCAGGAGCCCAGCTCCCACAACCGTGTGGCCTACGAGGCAGCAGCCACCAACCGAAGGCCCCCTCCCCCTCATTGGATATCATTGGGCCTACCTACCTCTGCACCCGGCAGCCCCTGTGCCGCTGAGGGTGAACTAACTGTACCTACCTGACCCTGGGGGACCCCTGAGTCTATGCCCAGAACATTGACTTCATCAACCAAGTACTCGCCTGGAAACCAGTAATTCACTTACCTGCCATTGGATAACATTGACCCACCTTTACTCGAAAAATTTCTAAGTGCGAAGTTTTGAAAACTGAAAATATTCCTATAAAATCAGCCAAAGTCCGAATCTGAAAGTACTCACCTGGGATCAGGAGAGAAGCCAGTACTGTACTGGTCAGCCCAGTACTGACCCGCAAAAGTAATCCCTAGCGGGTTTACTAATAACCTGTAATTTCTCCATAGGAACCCATTGTCTGCTTTTCTATGAAATCTCTTTTAAGTGCCCACTTTTGAAAACTGCAAATATTCTTTAAAAATCGTACGACATACTGAAACGCAATTACCTACCTGTTTTGAGTTAGGCCCCCAGTGCTGGCCCTAGGAATCTAGTGCTGGGTTACAAAAGTAACGTGATCGTACTTTACCTGTAACCTGAATTTCCTCCCATTGAATACCATTGTAAGAACCACCTCAAAAAGTTTCTAAGTGTGAACTTTTAAAACTGCTTTATATTCAGGAAAAATCATCACTATAACTAAAACGGTTTTGCTAATCTGGTTTCAGCTTAGACCCCAGGACTGATTCCAAGATCTAGTCCTGGAACAACCAAAGTAATCCATAAAGTAATCAACTGTAATTTTTCTTATGAAAACCATTGAGCTCAATGCTAGAGTGTGTTGCAGAACTGTATTGCTATTAGCTAACCTGTGATCATTGTGTGTATAAACTTATTTCTCCTCTGCAAAGTATTTACCTGAGAGTACTCATACCTCGAAAAGTATATTTTTTTACAACTGTTGGTTCTAAAAATAAAACAACTATATCTAAGGATACAATAACAATTGGCCTGGAGTTCAGTTCTTGAGTGTGTGAAACCTTTTTCTGACTGAGGTTGTGCAACAAATGCTTTACACTGTCATCTAGTACTGCCTTACTGCTCGACCAAGATACCACTTTGGAGTGTAAGGTCAGTTCTGACTTTAACCTCTGTTAAACCTTTGGGGTTTGTGGACTCTATACACACTGTACTGCCTTATTGTCCAGTATATATATAGAGCCACCTTCTCACAGTTATTTTATTAATTGGTGTCGGATTTCTTTGAGTGTGTCTCATTTATTGACTGTGTGCATAACAAATGCTCAACACTCCCCTTTGATTAGCCTAAGCTGCTCGACCACATTGCCACAAAATAGAGCACTTGGAATTCTTGAAGAAAGTCCTGTAAACCATTATGGGGTTCCTGGACTTTCTATAGCGTGTACTTAGTTTTAGTGTGCTATTTAGAGATGCAGCTACCTACATCAGTGGGTACCATTTACTAGGGACTTACAAGGGTGCTACAGTGTGTGCTAATTGTATCACAATTGTACCAGTTTACCTTGGTTTGGGAAATCGCATTGACACTAAGGCCTGGTTAGCAGGCTTCCAGTGCACTTCCAGTCGAAAACATGAGTATTGTTGAGCAAAAAGTGGGGGTGAACATGACAAAAAGGGGCACTTTCCTACAAGTGATGTCCCTCTTGGCGACCATTGTGGCCATGCTTGCCAATATACAATCACACCGTCGACCACCTAGGTCTTCTAATATGCAAGTAGACCTACCTGCAGGGCTAGGTCCATTGTCCCGTCCATGACCCGCAAGAACGTGCTTTCAGTGTCTAGCTAGAACCCCATTATCTAGGGGGAAGAACATACCACATGAAAAAAATCTGAGTCCATTAGAGTGCAGTGAAAACCAGTGAGCTGGGAAATGTTTCCTGCATAGAAGCACTTGGGCTTGAAATAGTTAATGTATAGGTAGTGTAAAAACTTTATTTTTCCATTTAAGAAAAATGCATGTAGTCAAACAAATGTAGTAATTTTTATTGAAAATAATTTAGTTCTTACCAGCTTTTTAAAACAGAAATAGTAAAGGAAAAATGTAGCTTTGAATTTAGGTGGTACTTATGGCCAGAGACTAGACTTGCATGCTAATCTATTTTCTGACCTTGAAAGGGTGGGAGGCTGAGCCTGTCTTGCCAAAATTCAAACTTGTGACCTTCAGAGTACCAAAGAGATAGTGGCGCATGTTAATTTAGAGAGCCATTTTGCTGGTGTTTAGGTAATAAACATTTGAATTTCTAAATAAGAGTGTTACCATCCTCATGGTATTGTGTATAAAAACTGAAAGAAGGCAGAATTAACACTTCAACCTAGAAAAGACATCAGAACAGAGTTTGGAAAAGAGGAATTCTGTGTGCCACCATAAAAGTCTTAATTTCAAGTGTTAAGTGCAGAATCCTAGCCTGTACGTGCTGGGTTTCCAGAAGGAACACTTCTAACTGGAATCTGGGGACCACGGTTCGATCCCCGGCTCCGGCGGCAGGGTAGCTCAGCAGCACCATGTGACTCTGGGCAATGGCTCGCTTAATCTTCCAGACGGCCCCCAGCGCCTAGAGACCCTTACGGGTGATTGTGCGCTTTACAAATGTGGACTTTACTTACTTTACTAACTACTCTGTGGCTAAACAGGATGGAAAATACAAACATCCCGCATGCACTGGTCTGCATGAACCCAGTTTAGTGATAACTGATAGGCAATGTATATCACATACAACATGAGCCAAGCCCTCAAAGCAATCCTGTTACTGCTTCTTACGTAACAGCCCATTCAGCATGTAGAAGGCTAGGTTTTTGCTTACCCACTAGATAGACCTCCCCCACCCCCCCCCCCCCCCCAATTTAGATGTGAACCTCGTTTGGGTGTGGCCTGCGGGAGAAAGGTGTGAAGGCTATGGTGCCGACAGCCTAAACAGAATTAATCAAAATTCTTGAATCAGGATTTTCAGTACCTAATCTTACAGCGGCCAATGAGTCAGACTGGGTGTATGGCTGGAAATTGTAAGGAATGTGTTTAATTGAAAGGCAAGGTGGATGCCTCATCCTCTTTATATCACACAAAGCTTTGCATTTGTCTTTGTCATTGTTGCAGGCCGTGGCTCACTGGGCATGTCCTTTGCTCTCTCTCTGCGGTCTCCAGCTTTAAATGGATCACTACCCTTTTTATAGTTGTCCCATCTTTTGTTGCAGAATCAACAGCCAGGACAGCACATCGGAAATGCTGGTAGACGCCATGGGTGCCAAGATTATCAATAGCAGAGATGCCAAAGGAAGGTAGCTGACTTACATCCATTCCTTCGAAATATAGCAACTTGTTGATGATTGATTAGTACAAATGATGTGTGTTGTGAATTAGCCTCATTATGTAAAGAGTAGTAGGCTTCTGATATATATTAGTCATGCTAGGTTAGTTTGGTTGGAAAATATTATGGGATTTTCACGCGGGGTATTGCATATTGTCTCACACTTCTTCTATTTTGGGTCAGAAGAGTAATTTTCTGAGGTCATGTATAATCATTTGGCTTGTGTAAATCATGTGCCTTCTGCAACTCACACTTGATACTTCTGCTTCTATCCCTCAATCTTTCCATGCAGGACCCCCCTTCACGCCGCTGCCTTCGCAGATAACATTCATGGTTTACAGCTGCTTCTGCGCCACCAGGCTGAGGTAAACGCCATCGACCAATCAGGAAAAACACCTCTCATGATGGCGGCTGAGAATGGGCAGACTGCGGCAGTAGGTAGGTTTGTAAAAAAAAAAAAAAGTGGCATTTGGCTCAATTTAGGTTATGATATTGCATGTTCTCATACTTCTTCGCCTGTGTCTTCTGCTCTCACAGGCTTCCCCGTGTTGCATGATGTAGTTTTAAAAATCGATAATAACTTAGCAGACCCTGCAAGCGGAGGCTAAAGCTGCATGAGAGATCTGGGCATGACAGAGAGAGAAATCTGGTGTGGCCAATGAAAGTGAGGAAGAAAGCTGAGCGAAGCAGTGAGAAACCAGGGAAACCAAGGGCCTGATGTTGGTTGAAAAAGAGAGAGATTGGAAAGTGACAGAGCTGCAAGTGCCTCATTGACAGAGCAAGGTGTGATGCTCTGGACAGTGGAGATGTGGAAAGCAAGGTTGCCTCTTACTCTACCTTCATGCCCTCCTCAAGCCCCATTTACTCTTTTCTCTTGGTAAATGATTAATGGCACTGGGCCCAGCCCCAGCATGGAGAAACAACTATGGAAATGGAGGGACTTGAAAAACTGGCTTTCAGGGGCCCGCATAGAGCACATGTTTCTATTCCATGAATGTTAGTAGCCTCTGAAAGATTGCATTTCTCTGAAGGTAAAGAAAGAGCACACCCTGGAGAAGTGAAGCCACTCCAGGAATGTACACAATCTTAGCGGCCCAGATTCACTTACCAGAGATGATAGTCAACATTTGTATGGTGACCGGGGCTGTCCCCGGAACCGCTGGTATCCTTATTGCTCTTTTAGCACACATAAAAAAATCCCTGCTTGGAGCATGCTGCAGAGTTTAATATTTGAATTCCTAAGGAACTCTAGGCATCTATCAAAACATGCTTTCAAAAAATATTTTCCCCAATACTAAAATCCCACAAGTTCAGTGGTATCTAGGCACCCACTTAGTCATGCTAGAATCCGGATGCACCCGACAAAATCATTATTAGAATTCGGGGGTGTTCCCCCCCCCCCAACTGACTCGTTACTGGAAGCCTAGGACCTCTGCCTAAGCAATTCTGCGGACTTGAACCACAAAACAATAAATAAAAATACGGCTACAAGCATTCATCAAACATACAAATGATGAAATATTGTATTTAATTCACAGACAAATGTAAAACATATCAACATTATAATTTTATTGGAAAGGATGGAGAATTTCTAAATTCAATTGGGGCCACCTATTGTCCACATTATATTCTCTTTGATGCACTTCCACTGACTCAATAAATCAATCTGAAAATGACTAAATGTTTAGCTTCCAATTGCACATTTTTTCACATTTACAGAATGTTTTACATTTTTCATCTACACACCCTTTATTCATCTGTTTTATATTATTTAATTTTTTAAGTAGCAATTGACCAGCTGCACTGCCTCTAGGACCCCCAGGGCTTCCCGGACCACAAGTTATAAACTGCTGCTCTAGGGTATTTTTTCCGCTGGTTTCTGCCACATTGTTCCCAGAACTGTGATGTGCTTTAAATCTCCTCCATGTGATGTATCACTTGGGGCAGTCTTTTATAGGCTACGACCCCTTTCATCAGCCTTAGGTACTGTTGGAGTTTTACGCTCCTGGTGGTCAAATACAAGCTGATGGGATTGCGAGGACAATGCAAAACAATTTTCAGGAGGTCCTTTACTGACCTTTACACTGTTACTAAAGTGGTCTAGACTAGGATCAAAAACTCCTCATAATATTGCAATTAAAACAAGCATTGGCATAGCCTATAGGTCTCGCCTTTGGGACCTTATAAGTGTTTAGCCATGCAAAACTTGATGTTGTTGCACTAAGGATATTGTGCTAGCGAGACCTGTAGTTTACTGTTCTGGGTGCCCCCCAATAAGGCTGACAAGCCATAACTTTGTGACTTTATTAAACATGAAATACTGGTCAGTTATATTTTGGGCTGAGCAGAAGTATCCACGTTCCACTACAAATAAAGTTTGGCTGCGGAGAAACGGGGCATGAATGATTTGTCTGGAGTTTTAGGAACTCGCCACAGTTCTAAATATTTCACTGCAAAACCGTAAACTTCCTCCGAAGTTAGAGCTTGCCAGTGCATTAGCAGCACTGCATGTTTCCACACACTTCCCCCCTGAAAAGCACATACCTCCTTATAACGTTACCGTAAAAAAAAGCCTGTTTATTGGTGTACTTATGCATAATTCACGTTCGCAACATCCAATAATTAATATTTTAATAACAGGGGAAGCGATGGGCATCCTGTGTGAGTGGGGGCGGCAGTTCATGTTGGCCAGCACCAGAAACTGCCTTGGTGCAGGCGAGCCCTGGGATCAAAATTTGGCTGAGCCCGGGAGAGCTTCCTTCAGAGGCACACACGCACTATTGGGAATTGGAGACGACTCGCAAACATTTGTTCCCTTAACAGTCTGCGGCTGAGCAGAGTTTCCAGACCTGCTGGCTCTGGCCTGGTAACAGTGTTGTCAGATTATTTTAGCATTGTCTAGCCCTAAGCCAACCAACAAGTACTCCAAAGTAGCCCAATACTGCTACTTGAAGGAAGGAAGGAAGGAAGGAAGGGCAGGGATAGTGTCAAGCAGGCGGTGAATGCATTGGAATTGAAGCAACGTGTGCGTCGCAGAGGTGTAAATATATGTAACTAGTGTGCGCGGAAGGCAAGAAGCTAAGCGCTTCGGCCTCTGGAGGAGGACGTGCAGCCGGTCTCCCAAAATCCTGGGTAGGAGAGATGTGCCAGCAGCCGGGCATGTTTTTGTTGGTATTTTGAGGCAGTGAGCCAGGGACACTGGAACAGCGGGCTTCCTGTACGAACAGGGTGACTGGAAGGGCAGAAACCGTTGCTGTTTTATAAGATTATTGCATCCAGTTTACATCGGACTTACTAAGAAGTCGTAAATCTGTGGGGGGTTTTTTTGTCCGATTGCGCAGAGCGTTGGGATTTCGCTATTAGATTAAGTGTATAAATTGTGGAGGAGGAGGGTTTTCGGGAGAGAGCTTGTGAGTTGAAAAAGAGAAAGGTAGGCAGATGGTATAGAGCCGTTTGGTTGGGAAATGGTAAGAGTGAAACTGAATGTGATCTAAGCAGGCCAAGTTGAAAAAATAAAATTATATTTTAAAACAGTACACATTAATTCTGGAGAGGAATGATGTGATAGACGGAGAGACAGGGTGGGAATGAAAGAAAAACTGAAAAAAACGCGGCCCGCGCTGTGTTTATTTAATAACGGGCTGGAGGTGTTTATTTAATGACGCGCCGGAGTAATCTGATCCCAAGTGGGGGAGGTGTGCTGTGTCTGCCTGCTGGAAATTGAAGCACTCGTGCTTGTGGTGGCCTCCGCCTTGCGGGAGCGAGGAGCAGAACAATATGTTTTCAATTAAATGCGCGCTGCTGCTCGCTCCCGCAAGGTGGATGCCAGCACAATCACGCGTGTGGTGGAAAAGGAGCAGACCAATTTCTGAAGGTCATTTCATAGAGCAGCGCATGCGCGCTGCCTAGGCAAGACCTAAAAAACAAGGGAGGCCAAGACTCTGGTTGGGATGCACTTTTTAGATGGGGCGGGGGTGATTTGGAGGTGTTTTGTCTGACTGCTCCCTTTGAGGAGCTCTTACTGAGGTTATGTCTACACAAGAAGATCTAGGACATCACCTTTATTCCATCTTCGCCTTTGACCTCAGACTCATGGACTGTCTTGAGATTACCTTTGGACCAAACACATACATATCCGGCCGGCTCAGGTGGTACATGGACAGACCCCATCCCACCCACCTCTCCTGAGTCCGGTTTACTTTTACTGTTCTTATGGAGATTCACCCAGAATGCAAGCAGATCGACTGGAACTGTCATTAAGCATCTTATCCTAGAGGTCCTTTTCAAGGAACTCTTGGTGAAGATGCAGGCAACGCCACAGATTCTGCTTCTCTAGTTTCTTGGAGCCTTTATGATCACTGTAGTACCAGTTCTTTCTTTGTGCTTAGTCACCTGTTGCTGGACCTTACCTTTACCCTAGCTGCACTCACTACTCCACAGAAGTCAGTACCTTTCATTCCATGCTTATTTTCATATTTCACCATACTAATTCACCACTAATCCTTTATGAGTTTCCGGAGTAACGTGCTGCTCGCCAAAAAAAGCGCTTCAACACCCCATCAGCGGTTAGAAGCGCTATATAAATACAGACCTTCTTCCCTCTTCTATCCTTCTGCTATCCTTCTGAATCCAAATAACTGACTAACATATCCACCACTTAAAATGTACTTGCATGTTTCACTATACTAATTCAACACTAATCCTCTATGGGTCCTGGAGTAGCGGGCTACTTGCCGAAAAAGCGCTTTGACGCCTCGTCTGGGGTAGTAAGCACTATACAAATGCAATTACAATACAGTACAATACGTCATTTGGCCACAGCCCAGAAACCAGAGCTCCTTGCACTTCGTCCTTCCCCCCACACTGCTGGAGCTGGACAAGTGCTCAGCGCTGACACTCCAGGTGGGCTTCAAAAATATTTTTAAGTGTTTGTGCATCTCCAAGTGGTGGAGGATTACATATTGTCTTCATTGCTTTAGGGTGCAGCACTCCATACTCATTTTTTAAATTTGTATTATTATTCTCGTTAAAGAGGACTCGTCCTTGGATGTTCTGTCAGATTCATGACCAACCCTTTTCAGGAGTTCTGATTTTCATGAGAAGGAATACCCATCTATTTCCTTGAAAGAGGTGTTCCTTTAGCCACAATATTGTAAACATGGTTTACACTGGTCAGTTTTCACTATAGGGGTTCTTAAGATTTTTGAGATGCAGGAAATAAACCCAGACCCTCTACACATTTAGAGCAGCCTTCTAAAGTGAAACATGGCAGACAAGCTGCTTGGCCAGGGGGATTTTTCTTTGAAAACCTTTTTTCAGTTTTGCATTTTGCCTATTGCTAGAGCAAAACTCTGGGTATACATAGAAACAAATTCTGCAAATGACCAGTGTAGGTTTGCTGTATTTGTTCAATAAAGCTCAACTCTGGACATTAACAGCCAACGTGAGCGCCAAAGCCCATTGTTCCTTCAAAGTGAGGGTGGGTCATTAGGTTTTCTGATAGTCTTGTTTCATTCAGCTTACGACAATGTTAACTTTCTTAGCATATAAACCTTTTTGACTTCTATTTGCTACAAGCGTGGGCAAAAACTATAAGCGTTTATGGCAACTTAGTTTTGATATTAGAGCTAGACTTGTTCTTTGGTTGGCCCTTTGTATTTTTCCTTGAGATTGTTTGGGATTTCTCATTATTCAGCCCATCACATTGCCATGCCCTTCCCATTAACTTTGCAATAACAACAGTAAAGGCTAAAAGTTAGGTGCCAAAATCCCCATCTACTGTTTACGGTCAACCTTTCAATCTCTTATGGTTTGCTGCCGCAAAGGTAGCCCTGTCTGCAAACAAGGCAATAAGGATGGGGGAGTTTCAATCAAGTACAGCATGGAACAGTAGCCCTTCTCCCCAACCATACACTTTTCAGCTTCTACCTACTTGAATTGCCCCACTGAGCATTCAGAGAGAGTGATGACAGCAGCACTTTCGGTTGACGTTTCAATTGTTGATGTGTGTGACACAGTTGCATTTATGGATCCTAGTTAACATTCTGCATCATTTATTGTATACACATCAACTTGAAAGATGTCTGACATGTAGACTACACAGCCCTCCAAAACCACTTCAAGAAAAAATTCAACTTTGTAAGCCTGCCCCATTGGACTATTTCTGCTAAGCTTTACTCTCTTCCACCATACCCCTTAATGATTTTCCCCTATCTGTCTGTCTTCCTCAATGGTCTGAAAACATGTGACATTTTTAAATGTTGAGGTTCCGTGCTTATCTCAGTCATAGCCTCCTGACAACATAAACGCTCACAGCAATGCAGAACCTATCACGTTTGCTGTCGTTCCTGAGTTTTGAATAGTTATGTCCCATCCACAACTCGTGTGACAAGCTTTCAACATTTACTGTTTCGTATGGTACTAATGCCATTCTGTCTTCTGTGCCCTTGACCACATGTCATTATGTTTTTTGTTTTTTTAACAGAGTTCCTGCTGTTCCGAGCAAAGGCAGATTTGTCTGTGCTTGATGTCAACAAGAACACAGCACTTCACTTGGCCTGTAGCAAGGTAAGATGCAGGCATCTTCTTAGCAGAAAGTGTTCATTGCAAAGATTATTCTATGATAGTAAATTTTATATCCCCATGGCAGCATATTTTGCAGTTCTTCCCCCTCCCTACCTTAGAACGGCTCAAGGAATGGGGTTGGGTCCATTTGACTTGGCTGTGGAAGAAGTGTGTTCGGGAGCTGGAGAGGAGATGGTAAAAAAATGCTAGCCCTTGAACCATGGCTTTAAAAAGTCTTTTTGTTGGATATTTCCACCTGTAGAACAATCCCAGGCGTCAGACTGGATATGGAAACTTCAAAGCTCTTACTTGACCGGTAGGGGGCACATGCTTTGGAACAACGCTGTAAGTGGCATCAGGGGATGTCACCAAAGCTGTATAGCGCCCGCCCTGCACAATGACATCAGTTCACTTGTTTCTATGCCTTCTGCGCGGATCTGGAGCTACGCTCTCTCTGAAGAGATTTTTTTCCTCACTTTGAGAAAGTGCCTCTTTTGGCATGATTAGCTCCCACTTTTTGCATGGTATTTAATGTGGATTTTATTGTAGTGCATAGTGTCCCTGCCAACCAGGTCCCCTGTGCCAGTGCTCTTCCCTAAAACATATCCACAATTGGTACTTCTGCCCCTGTAAGTCCCTAGTAAGTGGTCCCCTCGATACTGAGGGTCTGGAAGCTAAAGAGAGGCCCCTGGAACCCTCTCACTAGGACCATGCCTCTGCCCCTGCAGCTTGCATTCCCCTGTGAGGTGAAAACAACAAAGCCAACATGGCACCCTGCCTGGGTGCCATGCCAGCCAGCATTGTCTGAAGGTATAGGTAGATCACCCTTCTAGCAGGTCTTACAGCCCTAAGACATGGTGCACTATACAACAGGTGAGGGCTTATCTGCATGAGCAGATATGCCTCCGCAATATTGGGGTCAGTTTCTTGATATTGTAAGTGCCAGGTAAGCCATAGAGAGTACATGAGCTGGAAACTCGACAGCTACCAAACTACTCTGTACAATAAATACACACTGATGCCAGTGTGGGGTTTATTGTACCATGTACTCAAAGTACACCTCAGAGGTGCCTCCTGAGAACTTGCCGACCCTGGTGTGGTCACTGACTGGCTTTAGGCAGCCTGCCACACACCAACATGTTTCTGGACCTCTGGCTGGAGAGCCTCTGCTCTTTGGGACCAGAAACAAAGCACATCCTGGGCGGAGGTGTCACGCCACCTGACCCAGGATAGGCAGGGTCAAAGAAGGGAAAGCTTCAAAGGCTTGCACCTTTGTGAGCTGCCTCAGCTATTTTCTACTCCCAGCAACTGGTCCCCACCGGTTTATGACCCGCACTTTGGCTCGAGAATCGGCGGGAACACCAAGATAGGAGGAGAGGTGTGCCCACCTTTGCCAACCCCACCCCTTCCCACTGGTGGGTGGCATAATAGGGTGTGTACCCCCCCCCCCCCTCCCCCCCAAGGAAGGGACTCCAATGTCCCAACATTTACCTACCTGAAACGCCCTTAAACTTAGTGTTCGAGGCATGTGGGCTGCTGAATTCATATCTATAGCATAGATCGCCGCCTAGTGTTGGGTCCGGATGATTGCACATTGTTGTCCTGGAAGAGTCTTCGAAGTATCACGAGATAGGTGGCTCCTCCCCTGGACTACAGTGCGCATGGGCATTGACTCCATCCTCAGATTGTTTTTTTCCGCCATTGGGTTCGGATGTGATTTCGTTATCTCCTGTTCGGAATCATTATAAAACTTTTTCGAGGCCAAAAGGCCTTTTTCGAACCGTCGGTATTGTTTGCGTTCGGTGCCCGACTTTATTCCTTCTCGTCGAGTCGGATATCCGGGGAGTCGTGTGACTCTTCGGTGATCGAGGCCCAGTCGATGCAGCAAGACTTTCGACGGCATGGAACGGAGTCCGTTCAAGCACTGTCCCGTGTGTGGATCCAAGTACCCACACATTGACGTCCACCCAGTTTGCAACAAATGCCTGTCGCCGGACCACGACGAAGCCAACTGTATGGCCTGTTCCAGGTTTCGATCGAAGAAGACGATCCGACTTTGGCGCCTGGCGCGCCTCGAGGCCTGGCGGACGGCCCCAGCACCGGTGGACATCTTCGACGATGAAGAAGCAGATAAACATGAGGTTCAGATGCAGATTTCACCTCCAACAGTCGACGTCGAGTACGAATACGAAGAGGATGGCGAAGGCCTTGATGTAGAAGAAGTCGTCGACGAGGTAGGGGACGACAATGAGGCCTATGGGGCCATGGAGGATAGCTCGGAGGAAGAGCTATGCCCCGTTCAAACACTTTCAAAGGCTCTGGTCGAGGGATCGCCACACGGCCTTACCCAAGACCCTATACCTGCATCCACGGCCCCGCCTTCTGGCCCGGCTACGGACACTTCGACGGAGCCGCCATTGTCGAAAACGAAACCGAAAGTGAAACCATCGGTGTCGACAAAAACAAAATCGGTTGAGGCGCCATCGAAACCGAAGACGTCGGCACCCCCTTCGACGCCATCGTCTTCACAGGGGTCGGGGCCGAAGAAGACCGTCGAGCCGGTCAAGTCGGGCAAAGGCGTCGAGCCGAAGGTGGTCAAGGGCGTCGACCCGAAGGTGGTCATGGGCGTTGAGCCGAAGACCAAGAAGGGCGAGGAGTCGGAATCGCGCAAGAGCGCTGACCCGAAGTCCAACAAGGGCGTCGAGCCGAAAACAAGTAAAGGCGTCGAGCCGAAAACAAGTAAGGGCGCCGAGCCCCCGGCTGGGACCCCGAAACAAGTAGCACGACCCACCGATCCGAAACCATCGGCGTCGACGGCGGCTAACACGGACAAAGATCGTAGCGCCCCTATCAAGGATGCTGCTACGCCTCGGATAGAAAAATCTAGGTCATCGACGCTCGAGTCTTCCCATGTTGGTGAACCGAGGTCGGCTGTCGGGTCGACGAAACCGTCCGCTTCCTTTACGAAGCAGGTCTCGGACTCCCTCAGACGGATCAGGGAAAAAGCTTCAGCGGCGGAACCACAGACGCCTGCCTCTTCGAAGCCACCTGTCCCGAAGCCAAAAATTTCGGCGCCGATCCGCTTCACGCTACCGCCGAAGGAGGCGCCGAAGGCCTTCGCACCGCAATCGGTGCCCAAGGACACTGCGGGGTCGAAGCCAACGGACCGGCCAGGAAGTTTGAAGCATCAAACACCCTTGCTGGAAGAGGAGTCGGAGCATTTCATTGATGCCGACACCGGAAAACTTATGATTTACAAACGGAAGATCACTCCATCGCAACCCTTGGAGTCGTATACCATTCCTCTGAAGCGCAAAAGGCCTGCTTCAGACACACCAAACTTGGTCGAACCAATAGTTCCTCAGACTCCAAGAATTACAACACCATCACCCACTTATTCTGATGGAGAAGATGCTGGGGATGGAGATGAGGAATACAATTTTCCTAATAACACAGAGCCTGACGAACAACAGGACTCGTGGGTAGAGGCAGGTGACCAAGGGGATCAGCACACTGCCCATGAACCTCAGGTGTACAACGTCAAAACCTCTCCCACTGAGGATTCTGCTGCATTTAATGCACTGATTGAAAGGGCAGCAAAAAACCACGGAGTTGAGATGCATGCTGACCCTGTGGAGGTGGACTTCCTTTTTGACACTTTTTCAACTGCTGAAAAAACTGTAAAAACTCTACCTATGCTAAAGGGGGTCATTAAACATGCTGCAGAACCTACGCGGTCAAGGGTGGTCAACCCTAGAATTGAAAAGAAATACAGACCGGCACCTGGCGACCCTACCTACATCAAGGGCCAGTTGCCATTGGACTCTCTGGTAGTTTCGAATGCCCGCAAGAGGGCGAATTCGCAAACCACTGGTGAAGCTCCTCCCCCAGACAAAGAATCAAAAGTGCTGGAGGCATCAGGAAAGAGGGTAGCAGCTCAAGCGGCCAATATCTGGCGTATATCTAACACGCAGGCACTCTTGGCACGTTATGACAGGGCACACTACGACACACTAGAGACCCTATTGCAACATCTACCAGACCAATATAAAGAGGCAGGGGAGATGCTTATCCAGGAAGGGAAGCTCATCTCTAACGCTTCCATCAAGTGCGCACTAGACGTTGCGGACACTGCGGCCAGAGCAATTAATACCAGTGTGATGCTCAGACGGCAAGCATGGCTCAGAATCTCAGGTTTTAAACCAGAAATCCAAACTACCATCCTTAACCAGCCAGTAAACCCTGACAGGTTGTTTGGTCCAGAGGTGGATACCACCCTGGAGAAAATAAAGAAAGATACTGAGACTGCCAAGTCCATGGGAGCTCTCCAGTCCCAACAGTTTCGAGGGAACACTTTTCGTAGCTCAGGCAATCGAGGTGTTAACAGAGGCCAGATGTCACAGCAGACACAGTTCAATAAAGGTGGGGCGCAATCCTCGTACACCAAGCAGAGTAGAGGAGGATACCGGGGCAACAGCACCAAGGGCAGAGGCAACAACAACTCCCGTTCCTCTGCCACCAACAAGCAGTGACTCCCTGTCACTGCCCCCCGACCATCCAACACCTGTCGGGGGGAGACTCCAGCAGTTCCTGCCAGTCTGGAAATCCATCACCACAGACAGGTGGGTCAGGAAACTTATCCAGTTCGGTTATTGTTTGGAGCTGACATCCACTCCACCCAACATACCACCAAGACACCGTCCTATGTCCACAGAGCATTTGCACTTATTGCAGCAGGAGGTTCTAGTCATGCTGCAAAAAGGCACAATAGAGCTCGTGCCAGTGGAGGAAGAAGGCACAGTGGTGTATTCCCTGTACTTCTTAATCCCAAAGAAGGACTGGTCCCTCAGGCCCATTCTGGACCTCAGGCCTCTGAACCAGTACATTCTCTCAGAACACTTCCACATGTTAACACTGCAGCAGGTTCTTCCATTGCTAAATCAGGAAGACTTCCTCGCAACCTTGGACCTCAAGGATGCTTACTTTCACATTCCACTCCACCCATCCCACAGGAAATACCTCAGATTCACCATTCTGAATCGGCGTTATCAGTTCAAGGTCCTTCCTTTCGGAGTGACAACAGCCCCCAGAGTGTTCACGAAATGTCTGGCGACAGTGGCTGCGCACCTCAGGAGACAGAACGTCCATGTATACCCTTATCTGGACGACTGGGTAGTTCAGGCAAAGTCGGCCCAGCAGTGCGCCGCCGACATGTCCCACACCATTCACCTTCTTCACGGTCTGGGCTTCTCACTGAACTATCCGAAGTCGCACCTTCAGCCAGCCCATGTGCGGCAGTATCTGGGCGCGACGATAGATACTCTGGCGGCGACGGCTCAGCCAAATTCAGTGAGAATAGACAGCATTCAGGCGCTGATCCAGAAATTCAGACCGCAACACTCGCTTCCAGCAAGAGTGTTCATGCAGTTGATAGGCATGATGGCCTCCTGCATCTTCATAGTCCCGCATGCAAGGTTACATATGCGTCCGCTCCAAGAATGCTTGGCACATCAGTGGACTCAGGCTCACGGACAGTTGAAAGACCTAGTGTTGGTAACCGGTCGGGCATACAACTCGCTGCATTGGTGGAATCCACACAACCTTTGCAAGGGCCGACCGTTCCGGGAGCCTGTGCCACAGATTATCCTGACGACGGACGCATCTCTCCAGGGATGGGGAGCTCATGTACTCCACTACACAGTGCAGGGACTTTGGTCAACGCAGCAGAGGAAGATGCACATCAACTACTTCGAACTGATGGCAATCTTCATGGCACTGAAGTCCTTCAAAGTACATCTGTGCAACAAGGTCGTGTTGATCCGGACGGACAACATGATGGCAATGTACTATATCCAAAAGCAGGGAGGTACACACTCTCCACAGCTGTCTCACCTGGTTCAGAGCATGTGGAAGTGGGCCATTCAGAGGAACATCTTCCTCATGGCGGAACACCTCCCGGGCAAGGACAATCAGATAGCGGATCTGCTCAGCAGGTACAGCCACCAGATGCACGAGTGGGAGTTACACCCATCAGTACTCCACCCGTACTTCCAGCAGTGGGGTCATCCAGAAATAGACCTGTTTGCCACAAGGGAAAACGCAAAATGCCAAAGCTTTGCCGCCAGGTTCCCACAGTCGCAGGGCAATGCGATATGGATGAACTGGTCAGGCAGATTTGCGTACGCTTTTCCCCCAGCACCTCTCATACCGCTGGTGGCAAGAAAGCTAAAGCAACACTCGATGACACTCATCCTGGTTGCTCCAACGTGGGCACGCCAACCATGGTACACCACGTTTCTAGAACTCTCCGTGGTACCGCATCAAAGGCTGCGCCTCACACCCAGGCTCCTGACGCAGAACCATGGCGACATTCAGCACCCAGATCCGCAACAGCTCAACCTGGCGATCTGGCTCCTGAGGTCTTAGAATTTGGCTACCTTGACTTGCCTCCTGAATGCATGGACATCATCCGGGAGGCGAGGAGGCCCACTACCAGAGCTTGCTATGCAGCGAAAAGGAAGCGGTTTGTCATTTACTGTACAGAACATCATATCAACCCGCTAGATGCATCCATTCCTAATATCATCTGCTATTTGTTACATCTTTACAAATGCAATCTAGCATATGCTTCCATTCGGATACACTTATCCGCCATAGCGGCTTATCTCCAAAACAGGCAGCACCTCTCTGTTTTCAGGGTGCCTGCTATTAAAGCATTCCTAGAGGGGCTAAAGCGGGTCATCCCCGCCAGCTCCTGTGTGGAACCTCAATGTGGTCCTCACCAGATTGATGGGCCCACCGTTTGAGCCTCTACACTCCTGTGAGATTCAGTTCTTAACATGGAAGGTTGCTTTTCTCATTGCCATCACGTCTCTGCGACGTGTTAGTGAGCTACAGGCGCTCACAGTACAAGAGCCATTTATTCAAATTCATTCTAACAGGGTGGTGCTGCGCACTAACCCTAAGTTTCTTCCTAAGGTGGTGTCGCAGTTTGATGTCAATCAAACCATCGAACTGCCTGCATTCTTTCAGAACCCCGAAACAGTAGCAGAGAGAATGCTCCACACGCTTGATGTCAAAAGAGCGTTAATGTACTACATTGACAGGACCAAAGACTTTAGAAAGACACAACAGCTCTTTGTTGCCTTCTCAGCCCGGCACAAAGGCAACCCCATTTCCAAAGCAGGAATAGCCAGGTGGATCGTTAAGTGTATTCAGATTTGCTATCACAAGGCTAAGCGCACTTTAACGGTCCCCCCCAGGGCCCACTCCACACGCAAGTTGGGGGCCTCCATGGCGTTCCTGGGTAATATTCCTTTGGAAGATATTTGTAGAGCAGCCACATGGTCTACACCACATACATTTACTAAACATTACTGTGTAGATGTGCACTCCAAACAGCAGGCAGCTGTAGGACAGGCTGTTCTTAAAACACTTTTTCAGACTTCTGCAGCTGGCACAGGCGGCCGCCGTTAATGGAGGGACTGCTATGTATTCTATGCTATAGATATGAATTCAGCAGCCCACATGCCTCGAACTGAATATGCTACTTACCAGTATGCATCTGTTCTTGGCATGTAGGGCTGCTGACATTCATATCGCCCGCCCTCCTCCCCGGCGCCTGTAGCGGCTGCAGACTCTTCTTGCATTTCATCTTAAGCATGGCCATCGCTTACACTAATACACTCCATCTTTGCCACAATGGCTAAAAACAATCTGAGGATGGAGTCGATGCCCATGCGCACTGTAGTCCAGGGGAGGAGCCACCTATCTCGTGATACTTCGAAGACTCTTCCCAGACAACAATGTGCAATCATCCGGACCCAACACTAGGCGGCGATCTTTGCTATAGATATGCTATAGATATGAATGTCAGCAGCCCTACATGCCAAGAACAGATGCATACTGGTAAGTAGCATATTCAATTTAGGGGCAACCCTGAACCTTGCCTCTGCAGACAAGAAGAAGGACCAAAGAGCTGTGCTGAAGGAAGAAGAAGAGGGCACCAATTGACTTGGCCCCAGCCCTACTGGCCTGTCCCTACTTCGATCTGCTCCAGCGAAATTCTGGATTTGCTCACTAACAGACTCTGGCTCCGACCAAATCCACAAGTCTGCACCACTTTGCACCCGGGACCTGAGTTCAAGTAGCCCAACACCACGAGGTGGTCTCCCCGGTTATCCAGACCTGAAATCTGATGATCCCTGACCAGCCTCGAGTCTCCTGACCACGATCGGAGCTGGTAAGAAGAATCAGACGCCAAAAGACACTCCTGCACCCGATGCCCCATGGCCTTGGGAGGCCCAACCGATGGTGGCCCAGCATCCCACGACATCCCAACTTACCTCTCCAACTGGTAGTCGCCTTCAGAAGATCTTCATGCCCGAACCTGCGGTGTTTGTTCAATCCGGAGAATCCCTATTGAAAGTAACAGGACACAACACCAAAACAGCACCCTGCATCCGGCCGCCCTAGTACCACTGCGGGTCCACCTTGGGTACCTACTTGAACCTTGCCTTAAATCCGGGAGCTTGCCTCCCACAACCTTGTAGCCTGCTCGTGAGCAGCCACCAACCGGAGGCCCCCATTGGATAACATTGGGCCTCAGCACTCTGCATGCCAAGAACTGATGCTTACAGGGTAAATAACATAATCCTTTTCTTCAAGACTTAACAAGAAGATGTGAAACTACTTTCTAAAAATTTAACCCTGACAAGGCAGAACTCATCGTTTTTGTAGCAACCTGGAATTTACATATAGCCATAACAGTTTAACAGAAATTTGCCTTGCTGACTTCACCACACATCTTTCAAATTGTAACCCTCATTTGAGTCTTTTAAGCTGTGCCTCAGAATGTATGGGCTGTAGCGTCCTGCAGAGTGTTCCAGGTGTTGTATGACCACTGACTTTGAAGCATAATGTTTGATTTTTTTTTTGTCTGAATTTATAACTTCTATATCTGCCTGTGCTCTCTAGGGTCATGAAAAGTGTGCCTTGCTGATACTGGGAGAGACCCAAGACCTTGGCCTTATCAATGCAACCAACAGCTCGCTGCAAATGTGAGTATTTGATCTGTAAATGTGTGGTATACTCAAAGCAATAGTGGATGCTCATAGATACCTTTGTTTGTTTGTTTGTTAATTGTTAGGTGTTTCTCCTGCTTTAGATCTTTCATAATATCACATTCCGCGATGTTGAAGTGGGAGTCCCTCTGTAACTTTACAATATCCGTACAAGGAACTGCCTGCTTTGCAAGCCTTCAAAACTATGTCCCTTTATTTGTATATCCACCTCATTGGAAAAGAACCAAACGTCAGCCAATGAGATGAGAGTGCAGTCCACTCACCCATCCCAAAAGTTATCACTCAGATTTCTGCACATGTCGTGGGAAAGGGGAGTTTGGCTCTTGCTTCACAGCAGGTATGTGCTTTATTCTTCACCACGCCCCCACCAGTTACAGCAGATGGCCCGCAGCTCAAGCCTCATGCACCAGATGTTCCTTCCCTGCCCGCAACTTCTTTCATATGGTCTTGTCTTACCTTGACATCCTTCTGGGATGGGGTAGGATGGGAGCTTTCCAAAGTGCTGGGACGCTGCATTGATCAGGGTCCCTGCTTGGCCCTGTTTGGTCTCCTGCAGGAAGCTGCGGGAACTAGAGCCGAAAAGATCTTCATAGGAGTGGCCTTTTTAGTAAGGGGGACATTACCTGTGCTTGGAAATGATCAGAGCCCCATTCTCTGGCAACTTGGAGGAAAGGAGTTGATTTGTGTGCACGCCAATAAAAACAAATATATGAGGCGAGGGGCTGCCCCCAAAAGCATGATACGATATGGGGTGGGTGGTGGGCCTATCATGAGCTACCATTGTAATGGAAAATTGTCTAACGTGATTGTGATTCTGCACTGGTGCACTCTGATGCTGTTGTGATGGCAGTGTATGACTATTGGTGGATGATGCCTTGTTACACTAAATGTATTAAAATATGGTTAGTAAAAAAATGGCTTGTGACTGCTGTGGGAAACAAGGGTTTTTACAGATTCACACAGGATGTGCGTTTATTGCTTCTAGCCAGGTCACTAATGCAAAGACAGTAAGATTTACAAAACATTTTCATCTAAAGCATTCCATGATTGAGGGGAGGCTTCTGAGATGGATTTAAAAATTCAATTTGGAATTATGGACATGCAGTTTGGTGAACCATCATTGTTCAGCAAACATGTGGAAAATGCTCTCCAAAATATTAAAGCGGGTGTGGAGACTGCAAGATCTCTAGGAACATTAAAGCAGAGGAGAACTACATTTTTTTGTTGGGGCAGAGGAAGATCGTATTCATATTTTGGACCGTATCATTTTATAGTTAACCATTATACCAACCTGAGTCATATCTACATATTTATGGATCACACTCGTACAAACAGCTACACTCCTAATCCTTGGGTCTAAATCCATAGAGAAGGACAAAGAAAGAATCAAGAGAGTCAACGCTATTGACAACTTCCAGGCACCAGATTCCACAAGAGCTCAGTCCTGGTAGCAGGCAGCAGACAATAAGTGGGTAAAAATCACCACTTGCAAGATCCAGAGGTATGGCAACCACGTATGAGGAATGAGTACATAGCAAAACTAGACTTCAAAGATGCCTATGTTCGAGGCATATGAGCTGCAGATTGTACACTTAGCATTAGATCGCCACCTGGTGTTGGGCTCGGATGATTGCATGTTGTCGTTTTGGAAGAAGTCTTTGTAGTCACGAGATAGGTGACTCCTCCCTTGGATGATAGTGCGCTTGGGCATCGGCTCCATCTTTAGATTGTTTTTTTCCGCCACTGGGTTTGGATGCAACTTTTCCGCTACGGTTCGAAAATCTACTTTTCAAAGACTTTGACGCGCAAAACTTTCTAAAAACAAACTTTAACTTCAATATACATAGACTCGACCTCATCACTACGATTCCGTCGACGCGGGCCGTTGGGCCTACCCACTTGGTGAGGCCTACACCTCATGGAAAAGACATCATTCAAGAAATGCCCCGGGTGTGGAGCAAAATTTCCACACAGCGACCATCATGAGGTGTGTAACCTGTGTTTATCACCGGAACACGACAAGTCGAGCTGCACAGCTTGTGCGTCCTTTCGATCCAAGAAGACCATTCGAGATCGAAGGGCCCGTTGACGCGACATGCAGAGATCAGCTCCGGAACGGGTGGATATCTTCGATGAAGGTCCATGTGTCCCCGAGGAAGATCCCGATGATCTCCAGATCGTATCTGAGGCAGACGACTCCGATGACTGCATACCATCAGGTCAACGCGTGAGTACGACTGCCCCTACCCTAGTCCCAACCCATAAACCAGAGGCGAAGGTCAAAACTCCGCCTTCGGGGCCCAGTCGAGACCTAGACATTGCTTCGAAGGCCCCGCTATCGGGCCCGGCTCCGTAGAAAATATTGAAGCCTTCCGGTAGCTCCATACCGAGCAAACCGCACGTGTTGATACAACCAGCTCCCTTGGCACCGAAACCGAAAGAAGTCCCGGTTCCGAAAAAGACCCAGAAACCGTCGACTCCTAAAGACAATACAGCACCGAAACCAATGAAGCCTGTTTCCGACGCTTCCAAGCCGCCCAAAACAGCTTCCAGCCCAAAATCTTCGGTGCCGAAACCTACAAAGCCTGCTGCCGACGCCTCCAAGCCCGCGAACCAAGCTCCGACGCCGAAAACGATACCTTCGGTGCCGAAAAATACGCCAAAGGACTATACAACAACTAAATCGGCGCCAAAAGCAATTTCTGAAGAAGAGCTTTTTAGACCTGATCCTTTGCAAAAAAAGGATATACATAGACCCAGAAACAGGACGTTTCCACCACACCACACAGGAAGAGGAAGTCTGATACAGCACCTACACCTCCAGTGCCTGTCAAGAAGAAGAACTCTGCCACATCTCCTATGCACCCTTCTTCTCCTGTATCTCCCTCTCCTGCTGTCCCTTTAAACATTTCACCTCAAAATTCTCCTCTTCATTCTCCACAACATACACCTCCTCAGGATGCTGATGATGATCAGTATAGCATGGGGGGAGGGAAATACCCAGATGACCCCTTTCCCTACCCAACAGGTTCACCAGACTGGGAGTATCCAAACCCACAGGATATACCAGATATTCCTGACTAACATATATATCCATCTAAACCTTCTCCTCCAGAAGACAATATTGGGTTTGGACACTTGGTTAATAGGGCTACCATCTATCACAATATTACCATGCATTCAGATGAGGCAGAAGAGGATTTTTTACTAGACACTTTTGAACATTCGCAGAAATCTGTGCAAATACTACCAATGATTAAAGGAGTTATTAAACATGCCCCAGAAGTGTTTAAAGATTCTGTACGGGCTAGAATCATAAACCCAAGGATAGAAAAAAAGTACAGGGCAGCTCCTGGGGATCCTGCTCACATTAAGGGACAGCTACCATTCGACTCCCTAGTAGTTTCAAGCGCTAGGAAAATAGCAAATTCACAAACATCAGGAGAAGCACCACCTCCTGATAAAGAATCCAAAATCATAGATGCTTCAGGGAAAAGAATAGCTGCCCAAGCTAGCAATGCTTGGCGCATTGCTAACACACAGGCTCTCCTCGCAAGATATGATAGGGCTCACTATGATCAGCTAGAAAGGCTATTACAACATCTACCTGATCAATATAAGGCACAAGCAGATGACCTCATACAAGAGGGTAAGCTTATATCTAACGCCTCCATTAAATGCGCACTAGATGTAGCAGACACTGCATCCTGGGCAATAAGCACCAGTGTCCTTCTTAGACATCACGCGTGGCTACACATTTCAGGATTTAAGCAAGAGGTACAGACTAGTATCCCAAATCAGCCATTCAACCAACACCAGTTGTTTGGTCCAGAAGTAGACACAGCTCTTGAAAAAAGACACTGACACAGCCAAGTCTATGGGAGCTTTGCAGTCCACCCAAGCAAGAGGCTCCTTTCGTCGCTCCTTTTTCAGAGGAGGCTCCAAACAAGCTGGAGCAGACAATTCAGCTTCCTTTAAAACTAATACACAAGCATCCTCCAATAAGGGATACTTTACAGGGGGCTACAGAGGTAATAACAACAAGGGAAGAGGTTGAGGTAACAACAACAATCGATCCTCTTCCACCCCTAAACAGTGACTTCCTTCAGCTCCCCCAACAGCATACCACTCCTGCAGGGGGGAGATTAACACAGTTCCTACCTGTCTGGAATTCCATCACAACAGACAAGTGGGTAAGACAGATTATCCAGTATGGTTACTGCCTAGAGCTTACAGCTACCCCTCCAAATATACCACCCAGACAGCGTCCAATGTCCACAGAACATCTAACGCTGCCCCAACAAGAGGTTCTCTCATTGCTACAAAAAGATGCAATAGAACTAGTTCCATTGCAACATCAAGGAACAGGGGTCTATTCACTCTACTTCCTAATACCACAAAAGAATGGGACACTAAGACCAATTCTAGATTTGAGGCCTCTCAATCTGTGTATACACTCAGATCATTTTCACATGATCACTTTACAACAACTGCTCCCATTATTGCAACAAGGCGATTTCCTCACTAAACTAGACCTCAAAGACGCCTACGTTCACATTCCCATACATCCTTCTCACAGGAAGTATCTCAGGTTTGTGCTAGAAGGACAACACTATCAATTCAAAGTCCTTCCATTCAGGGTAACAACAGCACCAAGAGTGTTCCCAAAGTGCTTAGCAGTAGTAGCAGCACATCTCAGAAGACAACATATCCATGTCTTCCCTTACTTAGACGATTGGCTCATAAAGGCCAAGTCATTCAACTAGTGTGTTCAACATGCATCTCACACAATTTATACACTGCACAACTTGGGGTTTACAATAAACCACACCAAGTCACATCTACAGCCCTCTCATGTACATCAATACCTAGGGGCTACCATAAACACCAATACAGCTCTAGCTTATCCCAGTCCAGCCAGGACACAGAGCATTCAAGCCTTAGTCACAAGGTTTCAAAACCAACACTCTCTCCCAGCCAAAGTGTTCATGCAACTAATAGGCATGATGGCATCTTGCATTTTTATTGTACCATATGCAAGACTGCAAATGCGTCCATTGCAGGAATGTGTAGCACATCAGTGGAATCAGGCACAAGGACAACTGACAGACCTGGTGTTGGTGGACAGCCGCACACATCGCTCTCTGCAGTGGTGGAACACCAAAAGCTTGTCCAAAGGGCGGCCGTTCCTCGAGCCAGTTCCACAGATAGTACTGACAACAGACACATCCCTCACAGGATGGGGAGCACATCTGCTCCACCACACAACTCCGGGAATATGGACTGGTCAACAAAAGGTGCTTCACATCAACTCACCTAGAGTTGATGTCAATTTTCCTATCACTGAAGTCCTTCCAAGTGCACATACAGAACAAAGCTGTCTTAATCTGGACGGACAACATGACAGCCATGTACTGCATACAAAAACAAGGAGGCACACATTCCCTGCAACTGTCCCAGCTCGCACAAAACATTTGGAGATGGGCCATTCCACAAAACATACATCTGTTAGCAGAACACCTTCCAGGAGTTCACAATCATATAGCCAATCTGTTAAGTCGACAGACACAACAGATTCACGAATGGGAACTACATCTGCAAGTTCTTCAACCATTCATTCACAAGTGGGGTCATCCAGACATAGACCTGTTTGCCACACACGAAAACGCGAAATGCCCAACCTTCGCCGCCAGGTTTCCACACCTGTTGTCCAAGGGCAATGCGATACAGATGAACTAGTCAGGCAGATTTGCGTACGCTTTTCCGCCAATCCCACTAATACCACTAGTGGTACGCAAGCTGAGACAACAGTCTCTCAAACTGATCCTGGTAGCTCCCACATGGGCACGCCAACCGTGGTTCACCACACTGCTAGAACTTTCTCTAGTTCCACACCAAAAACTGTCTCTGACACCATCCATGCTAACGCAGAACCATTGAGATATCAGGCATCCAGATCCAAGTCAACTAAATCTGGCGATCTGGCTCCTGAAGTCTTAGAGTTTGGTTACCTTAACCTGCCACCAGACTGTATGAATATCATTAAAGAAGCCAGAAGACCTACTACTAGAGCTTGCTATGCGGCTAAATAGAAAAGATTTGCCATTTACTGTACTAATAATCAAATTGATCCTTTGGATGCTTCCATCCAAAATATTATCTGTTACCTTCTACATTTGCAAAGATGTAATCTAGCATATTCATCTATACGATTACATCTTGCAGCCATTGCGGCAAGCCTACAAAACAGACAACATATGTTGTTGTTTAGATTACCAGTAATAAAAGCTTTTATGGAAGGATTAAAAAGAAGTTCGAGGCATGTGGGCTGCTGAATTCATATCTGTGCATAGATCGCGGCCTAGTGTTGGGTCCGGATGATTGCACATTGTTGTCCTGGAAGAGTGCGCATGGGCATCCTCTCCATCCCCAGATTGTTTTTCTCCGCCATTGGGTTCGGATGTACTTTCCTACTCTCCAAGTTCGGAATAAAGAAAAACTTTTCAAAAGGCCAAAAGGCCTTCGGATCCGTCGGTATTGTTCAGCGCTCGGTGCCGATACGCTACTACAACTTTGATGCACTCCGGTCGTCGAATCGGGCCGTGAGGCCTTCTCGACACCACGTGGACCGACCGTCGATGGAACGAAGTCCATTCAAGTTCTGCCCTCAGTGCAACTCGAAGTTCCCGCACACCGACAAGCATTCAGTGTGCAATAAATGCCTATCTCCAGATCATAATGAAGATAGTTGCCTAGCCTGTGCCCAGTTCAGATCAAAAAAGACTATTCGGAATCGACGGGCGGCGAGGCAAGAAATGCAACGATCGGCGCCAGAGCCCGATAACATCTTCGGTGACGAAGAAGATCTAGCGAGCGCGAAGACTCGAATCAAGACGACAGACAATACTCGGAGCCCGACTCCGAATATTACCCCGAATAGGGAGAACTGATCGTCGATCTCGAGGACTATGATCAAGACATCGTAGCAGTTGAAGACGACTCCGATGACGGCGAGGGGCGAACCGTGAGTACACCGCCCCATATAGACACTACACCTCTATCAGAGTCTCAGGTCGAGGCATCGCCAGCAGGCCTTAGCCGAGATCAACAACCTCGTTCTACAGCCCCGCAATACCGCCCGGAATATATCGAAAGAGCCCTCTGAGACACGTCATACAATATCGGTTCAATCGAAACCGAAACTAATCGACAATACAGTCTTCGGACCAAATGACGTCGACCCGAAGGTGTCTAAGCCGAAAGGCGTCGAACCGAAGGCCACAGTAACACTGCAACCTTCGAAACCAAAGACCGTCGAGTCGACATCGAAGACCAAGGCAGTCGAGTCGAGCTCAAAGTCCAAGGCCGTCGAGTCAACCTCGAAGCCAAAACACGTCGATTCGACACAAAAACAAAAGCACGTCGAATCGACACCCAAAAAGCACGTCGAATCGAGCAAATCAGCCTCAAGTATCGACAAAGGGGAAAAAACGGTCGACGACAGAACAAGGCCTACGCCCAAGACTACCGTCGAACCGAAACCGAAGGTGGATAAAAGGAAATCGGTCGAGCCGAAGCCCATCGAACCGAAAAAGGGCGTCGAGCAGGCAGCAGGCTCCAAAACAACATAAAGAGACTGTCAAACCGACAAAACCGCTCGGTCCGAAACAAGTTGTGAAGCCAGCAAAGGACGTTCAACCAACAAAACCTGTTGAAAAACACCCAAAACCGATCCAACCACCTAAAACGGTCAAAGCCCCAAAAAGCGTCGAACCGAAAAAACAAAAAACAAAGGTTGCAGCACCAAAAACGAGGACTGTGGAAGAGGAAATTCTTCACCCAGGCCCCTCCACAGAAAACCAGTCTAAAATCTACATTGACCCAAAGACTAGTAAAGTGACTGTTTATACCAAAAAGAAAAGGCCTCTAGCAACTGAAGACCTTTCTAGGATCCCCCTAAAGAAGAAAAGAGACTGTGCTACCTCTCCTATATTCTTTGAACCTATCACTCCTGCTATGCCTACTACTCCTTATACCCCAACCTCACCGGCACGCTCTGACTACACCCCTGATGAAGATCAGTACGCAGATGTAGGTTTTGGGTATCCACAAAACCCTCTTTCAGAGCCAAACACACAGCCATGGGGTGGAGGTGGGGAACCGGACACTGAAGGGACTCTGCCCATTACAGACCCTGCAGTATACCCTACTAAGCCATCACCCATAGTTGACACAGTAGCATTTAATTCACTCCTGGATAGAGCTGCAACCTACCACAATGTAGAGATGCACTCTGATGCTGTTGTGGAAGACTTCCTCTTTGATACACTAACAACATCTGAGTTTCACGTTAAGACACTCCCAATGTTAAAAGGGGTATTAAAACATGCAAGTGACATTTTTAAAGACACCGCTAGGGCACGGGTCATAAACCCTAGAATTGAGAAAAAATACAGGGCTGCACCTACAGATCCTACATTCATCAAAAGGCAGCTACCCCTAGATTCCTTAGTGGTATCCAACGCACGTAAACGTGCAAACTCACAGACTACTGGTGAGGCCGCACCACCAGACAAGGAATCTAAAATCTTTGAGGCATCAGGCAAAAGAGTGGCGGCTCAGGCAGCAAACTCCTGGAGAATAGCCAATACACAGGCCTTGCTAGCCAGGTACGATAGAGCGCACTACGACAGTTTGGAAGAAATTCTCCAACACTTACCTGATCCATACAAACAGCAGGCAGATGAACTTATACAAGAGGGGAAGCTCATCACCAATGCATCCATTAAATGTGCCCTAAACGCAGCAGACAAGGCTGCCAGGTCCATCAATACAAGCGTGCTGCTAAGGCGCCATGCATGGCTTCGTACATCATGCTTTAAGAATGAAGTCCAATCTACAATTCTTGATCAGCCAATCAACCCAGACTTTTTATTTGGTCCAGCAGTTGATTCAATTCTGGACAAAATGAAAAAGGATGCAGAGACTGCAAAGTCTATGGGAGCTCTTCAGTCCCAACAACACCGGGGCTTCTTTTGTTGCTCCAATTATAGAGGAGGAGCACGAGGACCATCGCAGCAATCCTCCAACTACAAGACTAACACACAATCCACATATACCAAAAACACCAGCAGGGGTGGTTACAGAGGAAACAATACCAAGGGTAGAGGTCGTGGAGGCAATGCAAATAGATCCTCCACTAACACAAAGCAGTGACTTCTTGACACTACCCCTAGACCACATAACACCAGTCGGGGGAAGAATACAACAATTTCTGCCTGTCTGGTTAAATATCACCACAGACAAGTGGGTCAGGCAAATTATCCAACATGTCTATTGCCTCGAACTCACCTCAACTCCACCCAACATACCACCCGTGCACCGTCCCATGTCACAGGAACATATAACGCTACTTCAGCAAGAGGTCATCAGTATGCTGCAAAACGGGGCCATAGAACCAGTCCCACTGCAACATCAGGGAACAGGAGTATACTCCCTATACTTCCTAATTCCAAAGAAGGACGGGTCTCTCAGACCAATATTGGACCTCAGGCCCCTCAACCTGTACATTTTGTCGGAGCATTTTCACATGCTCACTCTCCAGCAAGTCTTCCCACTGCTTCGCCAGGGAGACTTCCTAGCAACCTTAGACCTCAAAGACGCATACTTTCATATACCAATACACCCTGCTCACAGAAAGTATTTGAGGTTCACCATTCAAGGGCAACACTACCAATTCAAGGTCCTGCCATTTGGGGTGACAACAGCTCCAAGGGTTTTCACCAAATGTCTAGCGACAGTGGCAGCACATCTCAGAAGGCAACACATCCATGTGTACCCTTATCTGGACGACTGGCTAATACAAGCGCCAACAGCCCAGCAATGTGCCGACCACATGTCAAAGACTATACAACTAATGCACAGTTTAGGATTCTCACTAAACTACCCAAAGTCACACCTACAACCCTCCCACGTCCAACAGTACCTGGGAGCGACAATAGATACACTGTCAGCAAAAGCATATCCCAACACAGCACGGGTCCAGGGAATACAAAGCCTAATACAAAAGTTCAGACCCCATCACTCACTGCCAGCTCGACTGTTTATGCAGCTAATAGGCATGATGGCCTTGTGCATATTCATAGTCCCTCACGCCAGACTACATATGCGTCCGATACAAGAATGCCTAGCAAAGCAGCGGAACCAGGCTCACGGACAATTAAAAGACCTAGTGTTGGTGACCAGTCGGGCATACAACTCTCTGCATTGGTGGAATCTGCAAAACCTTTGCAAAGGGCGACTGTTCCAAGAGCCTGTCCCACAAATAGTCTTAACAGCGGACGCATCCCTACTGGGATGGGGAGCCCATGTCCTACACTACACAGTGCAGGGACTCTGGACTGTACAGCAAAAGAAAATGCATATCAACCTCCTAGAGTTGATGGCCATTTTTCTAGCCCTAAAAGCTTTCGCAACACACTTACGCAACAAAGCGGTGTTGATCCGGACGGACAACATGACAGCTATGTATTACATTAAAAAACAGGGAGGAACACACTCGCCACAGCTGTCGCACCTAGCTCAAGCAATGTGGAAATGGGCCATTCAGAGTAACATTTTTCTCATGGCAGAACACCTCCCAGGCAAGGACAACCAAGCGGCCGACCTGCTAAGCAGGCACAGCCAACAGATGCACGAATGGGAAATTCACCCCAAAGTGCTCCAACCATTCTTCCGGAAGTGGGGACACCCGCAAATAGATCTGTTTGCCACAAGCGAAAACGCAAAATGCCAGTACTTTGCCGCCAGGTTCCCACATCCGCAGTCGCAAGGCAATGCGATATGGATGAACTGGTCAGGCAAATTTGCGTACGCTTTTCCCCCAGCTCCACTGATACCGCTGGTGGCACGCAAAATGCGCCAACATTCGCTGACGCTATTCTTAGTTGCTCCCACATGGGCAAGGCAACCATGGTACACAACGTTCCTAGAACTGTAAGTGGTGCCTCATCAAAGACTGCAACTAACACCCAGTCTTCTAATTCAGAACCATGGCGAAATCCAACACCCAGATCCCCAACAGCTGAACCTAGCGATCTGGCTCCTGAAATCCTAGAATTTGGATACCTCAACTTGCCTCCAGACTGCATGAATATTATCAAAGAGGCAAGGAAACCCACTACCAGAGCATGCTATGCAGCAAAGTGGAAACGTTTCGTCAGTTACTGTAATAACAATGACATTAACCCACTTGATGCTTCCACTCAAAACATCATTTGCTACCTATTGCACCTCCAACGGTGCAATTTAGCATTCTCTTCCATCAGAATACACCTAGCTGCCTTAGCAGCATATCTGCAAAACAGGCAACACCTTTCACTTTTCAGGGTGCCAGCAATCAAAGTGTTTATGGAGGGACTTAAACGCGTAATTCCTCCAAGACACCCACCTTCGCCAGTCTGGAATCTAAACATTGTCCTAACCAGACTAATGGGACCACCCTTTGAACCATTACACTCATACGAACTACAATTTCTTACTTGGAAAGTGGCTTTCCTTAATGCCATTACTTCGCTACGAAGAGTTAGTGAGCTGCAAGCCCTAACTATTCAAGAGCCATTCATCCAAGTACATGCAAATAGGTTAGTTCTTAGAACAAACCCTAAATTCATGCCAAAGGTGGTATCCCATTTCCATATAAATCAAACTATAGAACTGCCAGTGTTCTTTCAGAACCCACAAACAGTAGCTGAAAGGGCCCTGCATACCCTTGATGTCAAAAGAGCTCTGCTATATTACATAGACAGAACTAAAACATTTCGCAAGAGAAAACAATTGTTTGTTGCCTTCTCACCACAACACAAGGGCAACCCTATTTCAAAATCAGGTATAGCCAGGTGGATAGTTAAGTGCATCCAAATATGTTATTTGAAAGCAAAACGCACCTTAACAGTCCCCCCTAGAGCGCATTCCACACATAAGCTAGGGGCATCCATGGCTTTCCTGGGAAATATTCCTTTACACGAAATTTGTAGAGCAGCCACATGGTCAACCACACATACATTTACAAAACACTATTGTGTAGATGTACATTCCAAACAGCAAGCTGCTGTAGGACAGGCTGTTCTCAAAACTCTTTTCCAGACTGCTGCAGCTGGCACAGGTAGCCACCGCTAGGGGAGATACTGCTATACATTCTATGCACAGATATGAATTCAGCAGCCACCATGCCTCGCACGGAATATGCTACTTACCAGTATGCATCTGTTCTTGGCATGTAGGGCTGCTGACATTCATATCGCCCACCCACCTCCCCGGTGCCTGTCGCAGCTGCAGCATTCACTCTTTGCAAGGACATCTCTTACTGTACTATACTCCATCTCTGCCACAATGGCGAAAAACAATCTGAGGATGGAGAGGATGCCCATGCGCACTGTAGTCCTTGTGATACTTCGAAGACTCTTCCAGGACAACAATATGCAATCATCCGGACCCAACACTAGGCGGCGATCTATGCACAGATATGAATGTCAGCAGCCCTACATGCCAAGAACAGATGCATACTGGTAAGTAGCATATTCCTTATTCCTCCTAGGTTACCACCTTCTCCGGTGTGGAACCTAAACATTGTTCTTACCAGGCTCACGGGACCCTCTTTTGAACCTTTACACAAATGTGAACTGCAATTTCTCACATGGAAAACAGCTTTCCTCATTGCTATTACCTCTCTTAGAAGAGTTAGTGAGATTCAAGCTTTCACTATACAGGAACCATTCTTACAATTACACCGTAACAAAGTGGTTCTAAGGACTAATCCCAAATTCCTTCCTAAAGTAATTACTCCTTTTCATCTAAACCAATCTGTAGAGTTGCCAGTGTTTTTCCAAAACTCAGACTCTAGCAGAACGAGCTCCAAACACACTAGATGTCAAAAGAGCTCTTCTCTATTACATTGATAGGACAAAATCCTTTCGCAAAACAAAGCAACTATTTGTAGCTTTCTCTCCACCACATAAAGGCAACCCTAGTTCTAAATCAGGAATTGCAAGGTGGATTGTTAAATGTATACAAATATGCTATCACAAGGCAAAACGCACATTAACAGTTCCTCCTAGAGCGCACTCCACACGTAAACTAGGAGCCTTCATGGCTTTCTTAGGGAACATTCCCCTAGAAGACATCTGCAAGGCAGCAACATGGTCTACAACACCACACACCTTCACTAAACACTATAGTGTTGATGTGCAAGCCAAGCAGCAAGCTGCAGTAGGCCAAGCTGTACTTAAAACTTTCTTTGAAACTACTTCAACAGACACAGGTGACCACCACTAGGGGAAACACTGCTGCACAATCGATGCTAAGTGTACAAACTGCAGCTCATATGCCTCGAACGGAAAATGCTACTTACCAGTATGCATCTGCTCTTGGCATGTAGAGCTGCAGAGTTGTACACGCCCTCCCGCCTCCCCGGGACCTGTGTCTGTTCCAGTTTAATCTTAATTAGATATACACGCATGGAAATACTTTCTTCTTTCTACGAACTCCCATCATGGCTAAAAACAATCTAAGGATGGAGCCGATGCCCATGCTCACTATCGTCCAAGGGAGGAGTCACCTATCTCGTGACTACAAAGACTTCTTCCAAGACGACAACAACATGCAATCATCCGAGCCCAACACCATGTGGCGATCTAATGCTAAGTGTACAACTCTGCAGCTCTACATGCCAAGAACAGATGCATACTGGTAAGTAGCATTTTCCTACCATTTACCTAACCACAGAAAGCATTGAAAGTACCTCAGAATCGAGAATGCCAGTCCCCACTATCAGCTTTGTGAACTCCCTTTCGGCCTCCAATCTGCTTGCAAGATATTAATTAAGTGATGGCACAAAGTGTCGCTCACTTTTGACATCCAGGCCACCAGGTATATCCATACCTAGACAGTTGAATGGTGCCTCTACAGAAAACTTCATTATAACCTGTGTAAGATTCTTCAGATCGTTAATGCACACTATCCTGAAGAGCAAATCCTCACTAGCACTGGCCCAATGGAGACACTTTTTAGGAGCAGTAATAGATAGTAGGAAGGTAAAAGTGGGTGGGCCCATTCAAATTCAGCACACAAGGCTCAATTGGGGCATATGCACAATACCCTGTTGATGCTAAAACCCTCCACGAAGCCAAGAGCTAAGTTGACTTTGAGGCCTCATCCATTCCAAGAGATGAGCACTTTAAGACTCTGATCCACGAAGCTCCAACAAGATTTGGACGCCAGACAGAAGCATAAGTTTGTCTGCGCAGTTACAGGCAAAATCATAGCGAAACCGCCTACGAGGGAGAACCTCCTTCCAGGCCTCCTTCCCAGCACTGAAGAACCACCTAACACATCCACCATTCCTCTTTATCCCACAGTCCACTTCTGCCTCCACCACCATGGATGCCTTTCCCAAAACCATGCCCATGCACACCACCCTCACTGCCTTTGACAGAGGGGGCCCCTCTATCATTCACTAGGCCAGGTAGTCCCTATGGCCCCTTAGAACCTTACACCCAGCATTTAGGTGCAGGCCCCACTAATGATTCCTGGGATGACTAATGCTGATCTTCCAGGTAACCCTGGTCCAGACCACTACCCAGTGAGGGCCACAACCCATGATGTCACCATGTCATATTATGATATTTTCAGAGGGCTGCAGCATGTCACAATATGGTCATGCATGTCACACAGGAGTAGGACAACTTCTTGTGGAGGTACCCTCAAAGTCTGAAAATAATTTCTACCCGTTCTAAAGGGCATTCTAGAATATGCCCTTGACAATTTTAAGGAGACTTTCAAAGCAAGATTAGTGACCCTGACGGTCAGGAAAAAGTTTTAAGGGAGTGATGGGTAGTAGCCAATGGGCTACTTACCTTTAGGTCAACTACACCCCCTAAATGACCATTTCCTGTGAGAACTAGGCATAACCCTGACTCAGTGAGCCTAATTCCACCAAAAACCAAGATGTTGGAATTCTATGTTTTGTGTTCACATCAGTAAGCCCACCTTAGGAGTGTAACTAGCCTGATAGTGAACACATCTCTTGCCTAGCTGATTTTCCTGCCTGTCCTGGTCCCTAATGGGCGTAGGCCAGGGAGTGGCATTTCTCCTGTCTAGGGGAAACCGGGGTCGCATATAATAGGCGGCAGATGCCTTTGAAGCCTCCTGCCTTGATCTGCTGATCTCTAAGCCATCCTGCTTGGAGGAGGTGACACCCCCAGCCGGAGCAGGCATTGTTTCTGCCCTAGGAGAGCATGGGCTCTCGCCTTCAGGGGGTCACAAACCTGTCTGTGGTGGCAGGTTGGTCTACACCAGTCCGCCAGTACACTAGAGATCTGATAGAGACAACTAGCCCCAGGTTCCTTACCTTTAATCTTCCAGGCGTCAGGCTGGATCCGGAAGATTTTTCGTAGCAGTACTATTGCGTGCCGGTAGCTGGCGTTGGTCAACTCCGTGTGACGGCGTCGTGTTCATCGTCATTGTGACATCTGCGATGTTGAAGTGGGAGCCACTCCGGCTCGTTGATGTCAGCTCATTTTTTGCCGCGCCAGCCAGTGCCAATCTGTTGAAAAGAGCTTACACCCTGTTGATTTGTGACAGACTTTTTTTTCTACTTTTTTTCGACTCCGTTGGTGTGTCTAGGATGTCAAGTAAGAAGACCTCAGGGTTCAAGCTGTGCGACGCCTGGCACAGCGCTATGTCGGTTACGGACCTCAATTTGGTTTGTCTGTGGTGTCTGGAACGCGACCACGACGCCAAGTCATGCTCCGACTGCCGCGCCATGGCGTTGAAGACTTTGACGGAGCGTTCCCTAAAGCTTTTTGCAGCCAGGCTTACAGCACCGCGGAGGTCCCTGTCTCGGTCGAGAGGAAGGTCCGAGCACAGCTTCAGCGATTCGAAATCCTCTTCGTCGAAGTCAGGTAAAAGGCACCACAAAAAGCACAAGAAGTCGAAGCGTGCTTCGACTTCACCCCGCCGGTCTCGTGACGCAGCGGAGGAACCTTGGCGCTCAAAGCCTTGCTCTGCGGAGCGGGTGCCTGGGTCGGCTCTGTGCTTCCCTCCTTCTCCGGGGGCGGGAGCGACTTCCGCCCAACTGCTGGAATTTTATGACGCCATGTGTGCCATATTTGGGCAGCCTGACCCTGCCAGTGCGCCTTTCGGCCCCGCAGGCTCCGATGATGGATGGGCCCCCGTGGTTCTCGTGCCGGCAGCTCCGGCCCCGGCTCCATGGCCAGTTGCACCTCCACGAGGTCCTTGGCATCGCTGGCGCCTTCCCGATCCTCATTCCAGACGACACAGAGCCAGTCGGACATCCACTGACGCCGAGACCAGCGGCAACGGAGCCGTTCTGCTCCATGCTGTTTTTTCTGCCCAATTCTGAAGGGGTAAGAATGGAGGAAGATGATTGGGATGGGAGCCGGATCCTTTAGAAATTCCGCCTCAGCAAGACCTGAACTGGTATGAGAAACTGGGTGACGTCTTCCCAGACTCTGGCATGCTTTCCCCTCTGTAGGAAAGTGGCTCTATATATACTGGACCAAAGTAAGATACAGTGGGTATAGAGTCCCCAGACCACAGAGGTTTGGCAGGGGCTAAAGTTAGATATAACCTTACTCTCTAAAGTGGTAGCTTGGTCGAGCAGTAAGGCAGTATCAGAGGACAGTGTAAAGCATTTGTTGTACACACTCAGTCAACAAATTGGTCTCACACACTCAAGAACTGAACTCTATGCCATTGGTTTTGTATCAAAAGATATAGTTGTTTTATTTTAGAACCAACAAAGTATCAAAATGTACTTTCTCAGGATGAGTTACTTTAGTTAAATACTTTTCAAATAGGCATTAGTCTTTTTGAATGCAATAGTTACAGGTTGTTGCAATAGGCAACACAATTTCAAACACAATGCAACATTGAGCTCGATGGGAATTTCTGATCAAATGCAAATAGGTACTTTGTAGATTACTTTTCTAACCACAGGACTGTATCCTAGATTCAGTCCCGGGGCATGAGCTGTAAACAGTTAAGTAAAAGCGGTTTGGTTACAGTAGTGATTTTTAAGGAATATTTTTGTATTTTAAAAGTTGACTTAAAAACGTTTTCAGATGAAATTACCAATGTTATCCTATGGAAGGAAATTCACTTTGAAGGTAAAGTAGGTTCTTGTTACTTTGGTAATCCAGTACTGGACTCCTAGGTTCAGCACTGGAACCTCTATCTAAAACAGGTAAGTAATTAGGTTTTGGTAGTTGGTACGATTTTTAAAGAATATTTGTAGTTTGCAAAGATCGACACTTAGAAGAAATTTCACAGAAAAACAGTCAATGATTTCCTATGGAAGAAAATTCAGGTTACTGGTAAGTACGGTTAAAATTACTTTTCAGGTTTGGTGCTTGGCTAAAAGGTGCAGTACTGAGGTCTCTCCTGATAACAGGTGAGTAAATCGGAATTCGTTGTTCGGCTGATTTCAGGTGAATATTTTAAAGTTCCAAAACTCCTCTCTTAAAAGAATTTCTGAGTGAAACCAGTCAACGTTAGCCTATAGAAGAAAAGTGAGTTATCGACTTTTAGGTAAGTACTTGACTGGCAGAGTTAAGGTTTTTGGCATAGACTCAGGGGTCACCCAGGGTCAGGTAGGTACAGTTGGTACACCCTCAGCGACACAGGGGCAGCCGGGTGCAGAGGTAGCTAGACCCAATGTTATCCAATGAGAGGCAGGGGGCCTTCGGTTGGTGGCTGCTGGCTAGCAGGCCACGCGGCTATGGAAGCTGGGCTCCTGGACACTTGCTCAGGGCAAATTGGGAAGTAGGACGGGACACAGGTTGCACGGCCAGGGGCACTCTGACGGTTGGGTGCAGGGTGCTTTTGAGCCATCGGGCGCTCAATGTTATTCAAGGAGATCTTGAAAAGGGAACAAAGGCTGCAGGCCCGGGGACGGTGGATCTTCTGGAGCGACTAACACTTCGAGGGGTAATTTGGGATCTTGGATGGTAGGTAGGCACCCCGGAGTTGGGCCCTGGAGGCCAGGGGGCGCCGAGTGCAGGGGTGTCTTTGGACGTCGGGAAATCTTACCCTCTGCTGGTCGCGGTAGGAGGGGTCCCTAGTTCTGAGTCTGCAGGCGTCGTCTGGGTCGTCGAGGAGGTTCTTGGCCACTGGATTGCAGGTCAGAATCGCCGGGGCGACGTCCTCGGGGTCTTTGTCCACTTGGACACAGGCCGGGCTCGGCGGGTGCCCAGGGGGCTGGATTCGCGGTTCCTGGCTGGCACCAGGGGTATTGCTGTTTGAGCAGTGCCACTGCTCGTGGGAGTCCCAGTTTCTAAGCGGGTCAAGGCAGGCATGTCCTCCGGGGTTCTTGAGGTTGCTGTCTGCAGGAGAAGCTGGGATTTAGCAAGAGCAGGTTCAAGAATCAACAGGCCTGTAGGGCTGGGGCCAAGTCAGTTGGTGTCGTCCTCTTGGTAGCAGCTGCTCAGCAGGTCTTCTTCTTCTTGGTCTTCTTTCTTGTTTCGAAATCGGGATCTGAGGAAGGAAGGTTCAGGGTGCCCCTAAATACTACATTTAGGGGCGTTACAGGTAAGGGAAGGGAAGGGACCAATAGGTCCCTGGCCTGGAGTGAGTACACCCCCTATCCTGCTTCTCTCCTGTGGGAGGGGGGCAGGATCCTAGCTCTAATTGGGCAGGGCGCCCCATCTTCACGATGGCCGGAGCCCGGCATTGTGCTTCACCTCGCCTCTCCCACCTGAGAGGTGGAGTTGGCACACGCTGGCACACCCCCTTTCCTAGCGTAGGTTTTTCCGCCAGTCTTTCCGCCAGAGTGGGGGTCAGAACCGGTGGAGGCCAGTTGCTGAGTACAGCAAGTGGTCTGGAGAAGCTCACAAAGGCGGTATGCCTTTGAAGCTTCCCCCTGCCCATCCTGGGGGAGGAGGCCTATCACCTCGCCCATTATGTGCATTGTTGAAGGCCCAGGAGAGCAGGGGCTCTCCACCCAGGGGTCCGGCAACATGTCTGCTGTGTGGCAGCCTAGGCAGCCTCTCAGGCCTGATGTGGATTGTAGGTTAGGTTTCAGGGGGCATCTCTAAGATGCCCTCTGTAGTGCATTTTACATTAAATCCCACACTGGCATCAGTGTGGGTTTAATGTGCTGAGAAGTTTGATATCAAACTTGTCAGTCTTCAGTGTAGCCATTATGGTGCTGTGGAGTTCGTAATGACAACCACCCAGCACCATACACTGTTAATGGCATCACTGCACTTACAGTGCCCAGGAATGACCCTGGGTACTGTAGGGTCACAGGGCTCATGCTCCTGTGCCCACTCCACTGGCATAGGGCACCCAGCCAGAGGGGTGACTGATGTATGCCAGGGCAGTGGGTGGGTGGGCATGGCACACAGGGATGTGTGCCATGTCGAGACTTGGTTTAGTTCTGCACCAGGCCACTTAGCCTGCAAAGTCAGTGTGTGGGTGTCAGGGTGCAGGGCCCCTAAGGGTGGCACAATAAGTGCTGAAGCCCTTAGAGGTCTTCTCTAGTCACAATGCCCGGGTACCTAGGGTACCATTTACCAGGGACTGACATATGGCCAGAGGTGCCAATTGGGTTTCAGCTTCAATACATTTTTAGGGAAGGAAAACAGGCCCTGGGCACCTGATTGGCAGAAGCTCAGGGCACACTCAGTTAAAGCACATCAGCAATTCAGCAAAACGTGGGGCATACCAATGCAAGAAAGATGGCACTTTCTCACACCCTCCTACCCTGGCTACGGAGGAGGGAGCAACTTTTGCCATGGTAGTGCGTAGGGCTTCAGAGGTCCTTGACCTACAGCTTCCTTTTTCGGGCGATGTCCAGACCAACCTCATGGACATGCCCTATGATGGATCCTGTCTCTTCGGAGACCAGATGAATGCTTCCCCTGAGCGCTTCAAGGACTTGCGGGCCACAGCCAAGTACTTGAGCCTCACTACTACCCCCAGGGCTTCATCCAGCTTTCGCTCCTTTCGTGTCTACCGAATGGGCTACCAGCCGCGCCAATCCTATTCTGGCCTGCGGGCCCGGCAAGTTCAGCAACCTCTGCGGGGCCGAGGGCACGGTTCACCCCTGCTTAGTGGGTCTGGAAACCAGAAAGCAAGCCAAGCCACCATCCCCTCCTCCACTGCAACGCCTTCCTAGTCCGATCCTCCAGGAACACTCTCGGCCAGTTGGTGGCAGAATACGCAATCACTTCCACCACTGGCAAGCCATCACATCGGACAGGTGGGTGCTGCAAATAGTTTGAAGGAGCTACTCCCTTCCCTTAGAGACTGCCTCTCCTTCTACGCATCCAGCATGCGATTGGTTGACTGAGGATCACCTTGCCTTGCTCCACGAGGAAGTCAATGCTCTCTTGGCCAAGAGAGCTATAGAGAGGGTTCCGGGACCTGAAGTAGGCAGTGGTTGCTACTCCCGCTACTTCCTTCATCCTATCCTAGATCTCAGAACCCTCAATCTCTTCCTCAAGAAGGAGAAATTCAAAATGCTCACCCTTGCTCAGGTTCTGTCTGCTCTGGACCAAGGAGACTGGATGGTAGTGCTGGATTTAGATTGCCTACTTTCATATCCCCATCCTGCCTGCCCAGCGTCGCTACCTGCGGTTCATGGTGGGCCACAAGCACGTTCAGTTCACGGTGCTTCCCTTTGTCCTCGATTGTTCAAATAAGTGATTGTGGTGGTCGCGGCTCATCTGTGGAGATCTGGGGTCTCAGTCTTCCCCTATCTCGACGACTGGTTGTTGAAGGCGGGTTCGCCCCAAGCAGTCGTCTCCCACCTCCAGACGATTGCAAACCTCTTGCATTCACTGGGGTTCACTAGCAACGTGCCAAAGTCACACCTGACCCCCTCTCTGTTGCTTCTTTTCATTGGGGCGGTTCTGGACATGGTGCAGTTTCGGGCCTATCCTCCCGAATGGCGAATCCAGGATATTCAGGCTATGATACCGATGTTGGCTATGATACCGATGTTGGCTATGATACCGATGTTTCAGCCTCAATCCTTGGTTCCGGTGAGACTGACTCTGAGGCTGTTGGGCCTCATGGCCTCCTGCATCCTGCTAGTGACACATGCAAGGTGGCGCATGCGGGCTCTGTAGTGGGACTTGAAATTCCAAAGGACCCTGCATTGAGGAAATCTCTCCGACCTGGTCCAGATTTCAGAGGGAACTGCAAAAGATCTGCAGTGGTGGCTAGCGGACCGAGAGTGGTTCAACGGCAGACCCCTCTCCCTTCCCTACCCAGCTCTCACAGTAGTGGCGGGCAGGTCTCTTCTGGGCTGGGGTGGCCACCTGGGGAAAGGTGGAACTCAGAGGACTCTGGTCTCCGGCGGAGGCTAAGCTCCTTATCAACCTGCTGGAGCTTTGGGCTATCCGACTGGCGCTATAAGCCTTTTTGCCATCTATAAAGGGAAGGCTTGTTCAGGTGTTCACAGACAACACTACTGCCATGTGGTACTGCAACAAACAGGGCGGGTGTGGTCGTAGGCCCTATGTCAAGAGGCTCTTCACCTTTGGACATGGCTGGAACATCAGGGCATTTCCCAGGTGGTTTAACACCTGGCCGGTTCTCTGAACGCCAGAGCGGTCAAGCTCAGCCGAAGGTGCCTTGCAGATCACGAATGCGTCTCCACCTGGAGGTGGCACATGGTCTCTTTCATCGGTGGGGAGAACCTCGGTTAGATCTGTTCACCTCCGAAGAGAACATGCAAAGTTGCGCGTTGGAGTTTCCAAAGCGGCACTCGCTCGACGACGCTTTCCGCCTCGAGTGGAGCTCCGGCTTCCTATATGCCTTTCCACCCATACCACTACTGCTCAGAGTGCTCAAAAAGATCAGGAGCGACCGGGCACAAGTCATTCTTGTGGCTCCAGTCTGGACACGGAGAGTGTGGTATCCCGAGCTTCTGGACATGAGCATTGATCCTCTGGTCAGGCTGCCTCTTCGGGAGGATCTTCTGTCTCAGCAGCAGGGGAGGGTCCTCCACCCGAGCCTGCCCACTCTCCACCTCCTTGCATGGAGATTGAGCAGCGACAGTTGACAGCTTTTGACCTTCCTCCTGAAGTCTCTGAGGTTATTTTGGCAGCCAGGCGTCCCTCTACCAAATCAGTATACGCCTGCCGATTAAACAAATTTTGTAAATATTGTACAGATTGGTCTGTTGATCCTCTATCTGAATGAAAGTATGAAGAAGTCCTCCTCTGCATACTTTCCTTGGCCTGGAAGGGCTCTGCGCACCTTGAAGGGCTCCCTTTCGGCCCTTTCGTCTTGCCTTTGGCTGCCTGATCATCCGTCCTTGTTCAAATCTCCGATTGTACAGAGATTTTGATGGGGCTAACCCATTTGTCTTCCCCTTCACCTTTTGTCATGCTACAGTGGAACCTTAATTTGGTGCTCACTTTATTGATGTGTGCACTGTTTGAGCTGATGCATAACTGCCCTCTGGTTGCTCACCATTAAGACAGCTTTTTTGGTGGCCATAACCTCTGCCAGTAGAGTCGGCTAACTGCAGGCGCTTTCATCAATGCCTCCTTACCGGATGACCGTTCCGGATAAGGTAGTACTCCGGACTAGAGCATCTTTTCTTCCTAAGGTAGTAACACTTTTCCATCTGGGACAGTCTGTTACCCTGCCCACCTTCTATGCGACCCCACACCCCTCCAAGGAAGAGGAAAGTCTTTACCGTCTGGACCCAAAAAGAGCATTGTCGTTCTGCCTTGATCATATAAAAGAGTTCCGGTGCTGTCCAGAAGAGGATTATATCCCGATGGGTTATTCTCTGCATAAAAATTAGTTACGCCTTAGCGGAGTAGGAGCATCCTGAAGGGCTTAGGGCCCATTCCACCGGGGCAAAAGCGGCCACCACAGCTCTCCAGCATAGTGTTTACCAACCGGATATTTGCCAAGGTGTCACGTGGGCATCTCTGCACATGTTCGCCAGTCACTACTGCCTGGATTCCCAGGTTAGCAAAGAGGGCCTTTTAGGTCGCTCTGTTTTACAGGGTTTTCTGGTCTGAACCCTCCTCCGGGGATGGTATTGCTTGAGTATCCGTTCAAAGGTAAGGAGTCTGCAGCTAGATCTCTTATCAGATGGACAAGTTACTTACCTCCGGTATCGCCTTATCTGATAGAGTCATGATCTAGATGCAGATTCCTTACCGACCCACCCATCCTCCTCGCACTGCGGAATTGGTTTTAAGTGTCAGGGATGTTCCCCTTCAGGGGCTTAGTGGTTAGTTATTAACATACCATGGTCAGTCACTTCATGGCTACGCGCTTCAGGTGTTGAAAGACGTGAAAACTACTGACATAAATGCACCGGAGTGGCGGTTATGTTGACGATGCGGACATCACCACCCCGACGAACACTACAACGTCACGCGGAGTCAACTGATGCCCTCTACTGTGCGCAGGGCTACTGCTATGAAAAATCTTTCGGATCCAGCCTGACGCCTGGAAGTTCAAAGGTAAGCAATCTGCGGCTAGATCATGTCTCTACCAGATAATGGGTTACCGAAGGTAAATACCTTGTCCATCGGTTGATTTTAAGGGGGCACCACTAAAGTGACCCTGGGTGCAAGTATTAATAAATCCATCACTGGAATAAGTGTGGGCTTTTTAATACTAGAGGTTTTATACCAAACATCTTTCATTTTAGTGAAGCCATCTTGTAACTGGGGAACTCATGATCACCAGTGCATGTATTCAAGATGGCTTCCCTGTTCACTGGCAATGTCCATGAATCAACATGAACATCACTGGGCATATCTGCTCCTACAGAGATGTCCTCACATTCAATATAATGCATCTTATGGAAACTTCTAGCCTTATCCTTAACTCAAGAATTCTCCCCAGCTGTCAGACAGGATCCGGACATTTTACAGCAGTACATCTGTGAGCCGGGGGACGGCGCTGTACGGTTGTGATGACATCGACTCCAATTGTGACATCAGTGGAGTCATACAAGTCCCCTCCATCATGCAGACATCAGTTTCTTCTCCGTGCTGTAACGTAGATCCGTAGAAGCGGTTCCTCAGGCCGTTTTTGGGCCCACTTCAATGGTTTTTGTCGATAGGAAACAGTGTGCTTTTCTGATGTCTTTAGGCTTTAAGCCTTGTGGGACCTGTACTCGACAAATGTCGCTTACAGATCCACACTCCGTTTGTATGTGGAGTTTAGGGGAACACCACAACTCCGAAGATTGCGGCTCCTGCCAGAAGCTGAAGCCAAAGGCGCTCAAGGAACGTCGTATGAAACTCCTAGCGGCGCGGCCTCAGTCTATTTCTAATTTGGCGGTCCGTTCAAGGGGCCATTCCCATGGACGTCACTCAGAACCATCGACGTCCCTAGGCATCTGAAGTTGCAGCAACCCCTAAATTCGCCGCTTGGGGACTCTGTCTCCCACGGCTCCTGCCGCTTGCTGTACATGACTCTGCCTAGCGCCTCCCCGCCTTTCCAGAAGCCAGGACTTCACTGGCTCAAATGAGGGAGTACGCTCATTCCCTGCATCTTATCTTTGGGCCCACACTTTCCTTTGGACTGCCGTCAGGTCCTATGGAGATAAGAGGAGCCACTCCGGTGGGTTTGTCCTCTGTGCAAATTATACTGTCTAAGTCGTTCGTTCAGCATCAGCCCTCTTTGCTTCAACGCCGTTGCTCAGCCCTTCGGGGTCTCCACCCTTGGTGTCCATCCTTGATAAGCCAACTCTGGCATTGATGTCGGCTGGAATCTTCCCCAGCCTCTGGGCTACTTTCCCCTCCTAGTCTTGCTACTGAGGATAGTTAATCTTTTACAGATAAGATGAGGAGAGTAGCTACAGTAGTGAAGTTTATAAAAGCCTACGGTGGAGAACTCCACTGATCCCCTGATTAATGTCCTTTCACAAGCTCAGATAGTGGTGGAGCCTGTTCGCCAATATAGTGAGGCGCTGAATGACATAATTCTGGGCACTTGGGCCAAGCCTGATACGGGGGTCTCTGTGGATCGGGCTTTATCTCCCAAGCACTTGCCTGCTCCTGGAGATCCAGCTGGTCTCCTCAAGCATCCTACCTTTCATAGTTTGGTAGTTCAGGTGGCTTCAACCTCACAAGATATGTATTCTCTACCCAATGTGCCATTGAATAGAGACTCTAGGAGGCAAGATTTGTGTAGCAGTTACATTCTCTTCCAGGGGATACTCGTCAATAGTCATAAGCACTGAATAGTCCCGCCCACGTGCGGGGACCCCGGAGCAATCAATAGCCATGTGTGTGTGTGTGTGTGTGTGTGTGTGTGTGTGTGTGTGTTTGTGTGTGTATGTATATATATATATATATATATATATATATATATATATATATATATATATGCAGCCTGAAAACACATTACTAGGCTCCAAAACTTCTTCCCTCATTGTATGTAAATCTTCATATAAGTCATAGTGTACATATGATATATATAAAGAAAACTGCCCTGAGTTTGCTTTGAAACATGCAACCTTTATTTTCCAAGGTAAAAAAGGCAAGATCATAGAGGCAGATTAGCCTAGAAAGGCTGCATAGAAAACAATTGGAAAATTAGCGCCGTGCCTTTAAGAACCCCCAGGCTCCCATCATGCACCACAGGTGACAGTTAGGTCAGTTCTTTTTTCCGGCTCCTCCTGTGAGGATCCTGGAGCATTGAGCTCGCTAGTTAGTGATTTTTTATCACTTTTTTCTGGTTTAAAGGGAACTTTTTTGGTTTCACTCGACGTCTCTAGTACTTAGCTTACTAATACTACTATTTTTTCTGACGTTTGGCTATTTTTCCCGTCAAAATGCCAGCCTTATTTAATAAGTGCCCGGCCTGTGGAAAAAAGATGGCTAAGTCAGACCCTCACTCGGTTTGTATTGCTTGTTTACCTTCATCTCACAAGCCAGACCAGTGTTACCACTGCAGCAAGTTTAAAAAAAAAAAACCCTTAGAGAAAGGGAGAAGATTAAGCTGCACTCCATGCAAGAGAGAGGAAAAGAAACAGCAGTGGGCGAAAAGAACATCCCTCAAGGAAGCCCTCCTCTCAAACAAGGTTGGAGCGCAAAGAAAAAGGTGAGAAAAGGAGACATCGGTCTCATATGCCATTGAGGGACAGATCGACATCCAAAATACCTTTTGTGCTCCTAGTCGGCGTCGAAATCGACGTCGAGACGTCCTTCGCCGTCGAGACGTCCTTCGTCGGTCGAGACGTCCTTCGTCGGTCGAGACGTCCTTCGCCGTCGAGACATCCTTCGCCGTCGAGACAAGGTGAGAAGACCCATAAGAGGAAGTCAACACCAACGCGTAGGCGGTCCAAGTCTAGCTCGCCTACGACGTCAATAGGACGGGGCTCGACGTCGACACATAAACATCGAAGCCCTCCGAAAGGGACCATGCCGACGTCGAGATCACCGCCGACGTCGAGAGGTCCAATTGCATCGAAGTCGAGCCGAACACCAAGGGCTTCGACGCCGGAGAGCCACAGGCATCCGACGTCGAGACGCATGACGTCGACACATCCGTCGCCGAGGAGGTCACCGTCGAGGAGATAGACGTCGAGATCTCGAAAAACGCCCCCTGTGTCTAGAAGAAGGTTGTGATCTAGATCAACGTCGAGGAGGTCGACATCGAGGAGATCACACTCAGATCATGGGTTTCCGCCAGCAAAGAGACCTAGGGCGACGTCGAGAGACCGTTAGACGCGGGACGCCCAGGTGGTGACGTCGAGGAGTGCTTCTTCCTCCCCAGGACTTCAGATAGTGCGAGTCACTCTAGAACCCTCACCGGTACCGTCTCCAACGCCGCCAACTAATATCTCACTGAGATGGCTAGGGGACATAAGAGAGTAGAAGATCCACAGGATTAATCTGCCACGTTCCCCTACAAGATCCAAATCGCCTTTAATTCAGTCCGTACACTGTTCTGAAAGACACGAACGTGCCACTCCACGAAGGTCCCCATCTGTAAGAAGGTGACCATCATGTTCTCCTAGGAGTTGGGCATCCAGATCTCGACACCGCTCTCCTAGAAGACGGAGCCATAGATCTTCTTCATGGTCGTCAGACTCCAAAGCTGACTATTCTCCTACTCTTTCTTCCTCTCCTCCAAGTAGAATATCGCCCATTGATGATATTCTGACCTTCAATGGGGTTCTCTGTCGAGGGGCTGCAAAACTTCATATTGAAATGCCTGTTTCCACTACCAAGACATCAGTCATCTTTGAAACACTGCACCAAAGGTCTTCCTCGAGACCATTGTTTCCTCTTGTGCATGGATTGCTGGAGCCTGCTCTGCAAAAATTCCTTACTCCAGCATCAGTGGGGGCGGCCCAATCTCGGATCACTAAGAAATATAAGGCTCCCGAGAACTACCCCTTTTTTCTGAGGGCTGACCCTCCACCGGACTCTGTTATTGTTTCATCGGCACGGAACAATCATACGGGGCCAGCATCGTTTGCGGTACCCCCCAACAGAGACCTTAAGGCCATGGATTCTGTCGGCTAGAGAATGTGCACGACCTCAGCCTCTTACATGAAGGTAGCCAGCGCCTCTGCCTTGCTGGGTCAGTATGATGGTTCTTTGTGGGACTCTCTTTCACGCTTCACCTGAGACGCTCCCAAAAAAAGACAAGCAAGATTTCCTGGAAATCCTGCATGAAGGTGGCTTGGTAGCCAATCAAGTTATCAGTGCAGCGGCTGATGCCTCTGATCTCGCTGCCCATGGTTATGCTCATGGTATTTGTGCCCATCGCTCTGCCTGGCTGAGATTGACGGGTCTGAAGCCAGAGACAAAACATCACATTGTCAATCAACTCTTCAATGGCACATCACTCTTCGGCTCTCATGCTGATGACGAAATGTCCAGGATGAAGACCGAACTGGATACGGTGAAGGTGGTTGGGCTCGAGAAGAGGAAGTACTTCAAGCGACGCTACCGCCATTACGATCGGCGACAATACCAACAGAGGGTTCAAACCCCTCAGTGGTCCTCCCAGCCAAATCAAGGAAGATCACAATCCTACCAGCGACGTCCTGGTAGAGGAAGAGGAGGGAACTCCAGACAGTCCACACCTGCTGCCAAGCAACAACAAAAGCAGTGAGTGCTTGCTTCCCCTAACTCCGTTACACACTCCGGTGGGGGGAAGTGTCCGTTTCTACCTGGAAGAGTGGACCAAGATCACACTAGACAAGTGGGTGCTGAATATTGTAAGGAATCGGTATACCATCAGGTTCAAGTCCCCTCTACCTTCTATTCCTCCTCAAAAGACTGTCATCCATCGCATAAATCTTCTAAGAGAAGAGGTGTCCGCTCTACTCGTAAAGGAAGCCATTGAGGAGGTTCCATGGCATCAACGTCTGCAGGGGATCTACTCTCGATATTTTTTGGTCCCAAAGAAAGGTCCAAACAAGGAATTCAGGCCTATACTAGATCTCAGACGTCTCCACAAGTTCATTCTTAGAGCGAGGTTCAGAATGCTGGCATCACATCAAATAATCCCACATCTACATCGAGGGGACTGGATGTGTTCCATAGATCTTCAAGATGCCTGTTTCCACATACCAATCTCTCAAAAGCATCGGAAGTTTCTACGGTTTCGCATCCAATCAGACCACTTCCAGTTCACTGTCCTGCCCTTCGGTCAGAAGTCGGCTCCTCGCACATTCTCAAAAGTGCATGGCAGTAGTAGCTGCTTTCTTGAGGAAAAAGCAAATCTTCGTCTACCCTTACCTGGACGACTTGCTTCTTAAGAGTGCATCTCCAACTCTTCTGCAGCAGCACTTCGCGTACTGCATTCAACAACTGCATTGGCTCGGTCTACGCGTGAATTTAAAAAAAATCCATCCTAATCCAACACAGAGGATACGCTACCTAGGCGCATCTTTGGACACAGTCAATGCAAGAGCGTACCCTTCGGAGGATAGACTATCTCCATTCTTTACAAGTGTCAAACTCACCTGAAGATACCTCAGCCCACGGCCAGGCAGATCTCATCTCTGCTTGCTTCGATGGCCTCATGCATTTTTCTAGTTCCAAACGCTAGACTTCACATGAGACCTCTACAGCAGACTCTGGAGGATCAGTGGTCCCAAATCTCCAACCGTTGGGAGGACACTTTAACTCTACCTCTGTCTGTCCAGCTCTCCATCAAATGGTGGATGCGACGGACTCATCTCATCGTAGGAGTCCAGGAGTCCCCTTTCAAGATGAACTGCCGAAGCAGACTCTGGTGACGGATGCGTCCCTTCAGGGATGGGGACAGCTCCAAGGAATGTGGTCAAAGAAAGAGCAACTATACCACATAAACATGCTGGAACTCAGAGCGGTACATCTAGCTCTCGAGGCGTTTTTTCTTCCATCAAATAGACTACTCTTCTTGTTCAGACGGACAACGATGTACTACCTGAACAAGCAGGGGGGCACCAGGTCCAGACCCCTGTCGCTGGAAGCACAGGCGATTTGGAAGTGGCTTCTGACACGAGACATGAAAATTTCTGCAATTCACTTACCAGGTGTCCTCAATGTCCAAGCGGACGGCCGAAGCAGGCATTTTGCCGAAGCATACAACTGGGTGCTAAAACAAGAAGTAGTGCAAGACATCTTCCACAACTGGGGAACACCAGACATTGATCTCTTTGTGGACGCCGAAAACGCAAAATGCTGCGTCTTCACCTCCAGGTACCCGCAACCAGGTTCCAAGGGGAATGCTCTGTTGATAGACTGGTCAGAGACATTACCCTTTTCCACCAATTCCCCTCATTCCCATGGTGATCAGGAAACTGTACAAGTCCAAGACCGAGATGATCCTGGTTGCTCCAGAGTGGCCTCGCCAGTGGTGGTACCCGGACCTTCTTCACCTGTTCAAGGTACCACATAGGAGGTTGCCATGTCATCCGGATATGCTGACCAGGGCGGGCGACAAGGTGTTCCACCCCAACCTGCCGTCCGAGGTTAGCACCATGGCTCCTGAGTTCATCCAATATGGACATTTAGGCCTCTCTCAAGACTTCATGCAGATCTTGAAGAAGGCTAGGAGACCTTCTACGAGGAAGTCTTACGCTTTTAAGTGGAAGCGTTTATACATGTGTACTGTTGAAGGGTGTGAGAAGTTGGCCTGGTATATGATGTTCACTATTCTAGTGAGCACCTTGCACCAGTCCAAACAACCCTTATGGTGATGGTTGTAAAGTCAACCTTATAGATCAGCTATCCTAGTGGTAGCATGGACAAAAGCAGTCTTAGGCTAAACTCAAGAGGGCATGTGAAGCCAGCTGTTTAACCATATGCAAACCTTTTAATACCAAATGAAAGGACACCACACGTTATATATTCAAAATATATATGTATTTATTTCTAAATTAATCCCCTTAACTCTTTATGAGCACAAGCGTATAACATTTAACTTAATATAACATACAAAAGTTGCACAAATATGGATAGGCCCTGGTGGCCCTTAAAACCATATACTAAAATAGTGGTATAAGAACCACGTCACGAACAATGGTAAGGCCTAGGGCCTTGGGAATCGCTGGGGCTACACTGGACTAACAGCAGTTAGGGAGCAGGAGGCCCACAGGATGCGGGTGCAGTGTCTAAATGCACACGCGTGCACCTATAGAAGTCAATGGGTGCGTAAAGATAGAAAGTTGCAGATTTGGAAGTCTTCTGACTGGACTAGAACTTAACCACTTAAAACTAGGACACTAGGAGTGTAAATCTCTACAGGAGCACCGCAGTACTCACGTTACCTCACCCACAGGAAGCGGGTGCATAGGTGTCAAAGTGTGTCGGGTTTCGTCGTGGAGTTCTATGGAGCCTTGGAGAAAAGATGCTGCAGGCGACCAGGAGGGAAGAGTCCAGGTGGATCCAAGGGTGGATCGAAGATGTAGAGTACCTGAAAGCAGAGGGGACAGAGTCTAGGTCACTAGCAAGTGACCAGGAAGGAACCAGGCGTTGTCGGGTTGCGGTCAGATGATGTCGTGAAGCTTGTCTCCGCTGCCACGTGGACCAGGAGGTGTCGACGACGACCAGGTGCTGGACACAGACTTTCCCACGAAGGCTCTCGCTGTCGGCGGTGTCTGTTCTTGATTCGGAGTCAACAGGCCTTGGCAAATGCAACCCACGCAGGAATCGAAGATGGCTTCTGGATCAGACCAGCAAGGTCTGATGGGCTGCTCCTTTTCAGGGGAGCAAAGGCCAGTCTGGAGCAACCAGACCAGCGTTGGAAAATCAAGGATTCGTCGTCACAGAGGCCACTAGCCAACGGGCAAGTAACCGGACAGACGCGTCGAGCAGGAAAATGCAAAAGGGCCCCACGCAGCACTCGATGAGTGTGGAGAGGTGATCTTTGGTGCAAAGGATGCTCGGGGCTGGAGCTTCTCAATCCCCAATGCACAGCTTCGAGGGTGCCTCAGGAGCTGCACAGAAAGCACTTCGCTGGCTTTCCAAGATGGCCAGTCCCACGTCTCTCGTCGCCTCCACGGGTCTCAGCTCTGCTGTGGCTGTGGATCGGGCTGTTGGATTTCTCGAAGTCCGGGTCTTGTCAGGCTCTGTCGTTCGAGCTCCGGCGGGAGCAACGATAAAGAAAACCGTTGAGCGCTTGATGGTGCCTGCTTGCACAGGGTGGTCACTCCTTGACCACAAGGGAGATTCTACAGTCTTCTACGTCGAGTAGGATGTCGAAGGGTCCAGAGTTTCGTATCAGAGTTTGTCAGGATTATCTAAAGTCTAAGGACACAGCTCCTACCTTTATTCCAAATCAAGGGGCTGGATTACCTGCTAGGTCCCTCCTACGGGTGGGACCCAGGAAGGGGGTGGTTACACCCCTTTCCCTTTGTCCAGTTTCGCGCCAGAGCTGGGGCTGGAGTGCCCCAGCACCGGTTTCAACTGGCCTATGCATGGGACACCTTGTGTGCCCCAGGCAGTGTCTAGTTTCATTCAGCCCTCCCTGCCCCAATCCACTATCTCCTGTCTGGGGTGGTGCTAGCACCTCCCTGTGACAGGAAACCTATTGTCCAGGCTTCCCCTGCCGGAGTTTCGTCCAGCAGCAGGAGGCCAGACTTGTGTCTGTGGCAGCAGCATCCATTTTGTGATGCTGAGGCTCTGGTTAACTTTAACCGGGATTAAGGAAAGTAACATGTCTTCTCCCTCTAGAAGGGTGGAATGCTACCCCCGTCGCCAGAATTGGCGAGGGGGTAGTATTCCAAAGCGTATGACACCTTACACGACATGTTTTGATAAAGCCAAACCAAAGTTAGCATCTGACCGCGAGGTACATAATGCACTTAAGAGTATATGGTATGGCAATATCCTGGAACAGCTATAAGGACATGGTTCCGAAAGCTGCAGACAGGCTCAGCTCATGCTAGAGCACCATTTCACATAAAACCAAGCACTCTGCCTTCAGGATTGTTAAGGCCTGCCATAGGAGTGACTTATAGGTGTATATGTGTCCAGATATAAGGTTAGACATAGGTATACAATATCTAAGCAAGGGGTGATTACACGACCTTGCCCCAGCTGAGTGATCAGCCAGTTGTGTCAGTTTGGATGGCCAGCCAGCAGTGGCAAAAGATATGCTGCAGCCCCTGGTAGGCCTTGGGTGCACCTATGCCCTGGGTACCTATAGTACACTGTACAGGGGCTCATAAGGTGACCCAATCCCAATTGGTGATGTACCTAAAGTACATGGTTGTGAATTTAGAGAGAGAACAGCAGGGCTGTGGGTCTGATTAGCAGGCCCACAGCCACATTAAGTCGAAAACCAGTGAAGTAAAAAGCAAAAAAATGGGGTGACCATAGGATAGCAGACCCTACTCTCCTACAAAGGGCATGACCCTATTTGAGGTCAGAAACAGGTACTGTTACCATACTTACTGTATGTGGCCGAAACAGCTTTGCAATACTCCTCCATAAAGGTTCACATGGCAGCAATAACAGCATATAGAAAGTCTCCCACTCAGGCTAAGTTCTTTCAGATGCCAGTTGTTAAAGATTTCCTGGAGGGTCTCAAGAAGGTCTATCCTCCCGATAGGACTCCATCTCCTCCCTGGGAGCTGAATAAAGTCCTCCCTAAACTAATGGGTCCCCCATTCGAACCCATTCACAAAGCTTCCCTTCCGCATCTTTCGTGGAAGACTGCTTTTCTCTTGGCAATCACATCTGCTCGCAGGGTAAGCGAGATACAAGCCTTAAGCTCTACAGAGCCTTATCTCGTTTTTCACGCGAACAGAGTGGTGTTACGTACTCACCCGAGGTTCCTTCCTAAGGTGGTTTCGGATTTTCACATCAACCAGTCAGTTACTCTTCCTACTTTCTTTGCAAACCCTGCCACTCCTGCTAAGAGAGCTCTGGGCTCTCTAGACCTGAAAATAGTGTTAAAATTCTATCTTGATAAAACAAAAAGTGTACAAAAGTCTGACCAACTGTTTGTGAATTATCGTCCGTTAAACTCTGGTTTCCCTGCCTCTAAAATGTCCAACAAAGCAGTTCCGGGTGGATGATCAACTTTTTGTAGGTTACGTGGGTACAAAGAAGGGTCGGGCCGTACACAAAAGCACAATTTCTAGGTGGGTGGTCTTATGTATTAAGGCTTGTTACTCTCTAGTTAAAAAAGAGGCTCCAGTCGGGCTATGCGCTCATTCCGCCAGGGCGACAGCAGCCACTACTGCCTTGGGAAGGGGAGTGCCTCTACATGACATCTGTCAGGCGGCCACGTGGGCGTCGCTGCACACGTTCACCAATCACTACTGCCTGGACAGCCAAGTCCGGAGAGACGGCTTCTTTGGCCGTTCTGTTCTCCAGGATTTTCTGGTGTGCTCTTGGTTCGCAAATCCTCCTCCGGGGTTGGTATTGTTGGGGTATCTATTCTAAGGGAAGGAATCTATAACTAACGTGTTTCCTTCAGATGCACAAGTTACTTGCCTTCGGTAACGATATATCTGTAAGAAACATTAGTTAGTTATAGATTCCTTACCGCCCCTTCCATCCTCCCCGTTCTGCGAACTGATTTCTAGGGTTAAGGACATCCTTTCAGGGCCCTAGTTTTGTACACCAATGGTCAGTGTCTTGCATGGCGCTGCGTTTCTTGCGCGGAAAGTCGTGTACAGAACTGGCGTCAGCGCGCGAGGCGGAGTCTAAGCTGCTGCGACGTCATTCCGGCGACACATACGTGGAGCCGACCGACGCCACCTTCCGACGCGCAGATGTACTGCTGACGAAAAAACTTTCTGGTTCCAGTCTGACGACTGGGGGTAATTCTAAGGTAAGGAATCTATAACAAACTAATGTTTCTTACAGATATATTGTTACCGAGGATTTCTACTTTTCTTAAATAGAATGTTCACCGAAGGTAAGTAACTTGTGCATTACTAACGCTTACCCCCTATTTATGGAGATTCTATAACCTACATTCATTTTTAAAACATGGTTGATCCGCAATCACTTCCTGTAATGTTTTCTGTAATGCAGTGACAGAATATTTTGACCCTAGGGGGTTAGTTTTCACGGCCACGTCCAGCATTTTCTGGGAGGATTTCTACTTTTCTTAAATAGAATGTTCACCTTTATGGTTTTTCTCTTCCTTAAGAACATCCTGAGTTTTCCTTTCCATATACTTTTGTATGATGGGGAGGGAGGGAGGGAGGGAGGGAGGGAGGGAGGGAGGGAGGGAGGGAGAGAGAGAGAGAGAGAGAATTTATATTATTGAAGGTGTGATCTTCCTTTCGTTTGTTCGATTTCAATTTTCTGTTGTGTAGGTATCATGGGCTGGTTTTTCAGTTCCATTTTATCTATTCAGGTATTTGGCATACCCACAGGTGTAATGTATCTGTGTTCTGAATAACTATATATAGCGTTGCTATATATAATAAGACAGGATATATATTATATTAATGCAAATCTTACTATGAGTGCAGTTTGCTTCTCTCTCCAGTGTAGTTCTCTCTGTGACTGTATGTCATATCCTGTAGATTTAGATCTATGTATAGACTATATTAGGTATGTATCTATATATGTATGTAGGGTATGAGCTGTATATATCTGGGCATTTTCTGTTCATGGCAGATTCATACCCGGCGAATTGCCATTTTTCTGTCTTTGTGTTCTATGTGTCGTGGCACCCTTGTACTGGCCATTTTATCTAATGACGTTTTCTTCAAGAATAGACTTCGATTTACATCCGTTTTGGTTCCTGAGTTGGTCTTTCTGACAAATGTGTTTATTCATCTAAGCTCAAATTTGGATGAATCCTGGTACATCTTTTTCTGGAATTCTGAGGACAGGTTCTTTTGAATCCTTCCTTAACGGTGTGGGAACTAATTTACAGGGTATTAATTATTGTCTTTGTTCCAACTAGTCCATAGACTCATTTCATCCTTTAGGGGTCGAGGACTACTGTCTTACTGTTGTCTTCTGGCACAATGTTATTCAGCTGCCCTTGGGGCATGTTTTTTCTGTGTTTGTAGGGTTTTATTTTCATTGACTGTGGTCCTTGCCACATGTTTTTATGAGGAGTTCAAGCTCTATTTCATCTAATTCCTATGTACGTCTGGTCTATTGTTAATTTACACCGCCTGGTTCTCTTTGACAACTTATGTACGATTAGTTCACAGACCCTCCTCCCGGTGGGTATTGCTATGATATTTAGTTCAAAAGTTAAGGTTTCTGCAGCTAGATGTCTCTATCAGATGAACAAGTTACCTTCGGTAAAGCATTATCTGGTAGAGACATAGTCTACCTGCAGATTCCTTAATGCCCTACCAATCCTCCCCCTCTGCGAACGACCTCTAGTGTAAGGGTTATACCCTTTTTCAGCACTGGATTTATACACCAGTGATCACTGTTTCATTAGTTGTGTGATTCAGTGGACCATTTGTCTTAACTTATGGATCTTGACTTGGTATTGCAATACCATTCATTTCTGTTTTCTAGTTATTGTTTCAAGAATACATTGATCTTATTGGCACACTGTTTCCAAAGCCAGTTTCAATAGTGGCTCTGCGTTGTAACACAGAAATTTCACAGAAGAAACTTATGTTCACATGCTGAAGGGGACTTATACGACTCCCCTGACGTCACAAACGAAGTCTAGGTCATCACAGAGTCATATGGCGCCGTCCCCCAGCGCGCAGAGGTACTGCTGAAAGATATCTGGATCCAGTCTGACGCCTGGGGAGAAATCAGAAGTTAAGTAATCTGCAGCTAGACTGTCTCTACCAGATAATGCTTTACCGAAGGTAAGTAACTTGTTCATCCTGCCTTAGGACTGCAAGGCCTGCTGTAGAGGGACTTACATGTATTACATGCAGTGTCTATAGACATGGCACACAGGAGGTGTGCCATGCCGTGTCTTCACTTTTCAGTGCACCATGTCACGCAGCCTGCAATGGCGGTTTGCATGAGTGTGCTGATGTGTCTCTAAGGATGGCACAGTACATGGTGCAGCCCTTAGGAACTCTCTTTAGCCTCCATGCCCTAGTTACCAGGGGTGCCATTTACTAGGGACTTACAGGAGGGGGGCTAAAGGTATTGCCAACTGGGGGAACAATTGTACAGTTTTAGGGAAAGCGATCTGGCACTGGGCACCTGGATAGCAGATATCCAGTGCACTTCTGTCAAAATTGCATCAAATATTCGGCAAAAAGCAGGGGTGACCATGACAAAAAGATAAAAAATTGAAACAACATGCTCAAAGAGCGCTCCCACTCAACCTGTATCTCTTCGACAGTGGCTATAATAAGCTCACAGGGCAATCCCTTCACTATGGCAATACATCAACAAACAGCAGTGCTTTTATTTATAAAATTACTGTTGTTTTATTTATAAAATTATTATTTTTTTTAATTTTATCCAAGAGTAAGTCATTTTCAGAATACATTAACATTTCTTTTTTTCCTATTTTTCATACAAAAGAAAAAAATGTTTTTGTAAATCAGTGATTCATAATGTAATACATCATAAACCATTTAACATTATTATATGCAAAACACCCCTATACTGTGATTAAACTCACTCCACAACCAACTCACAAAACATCACACTCTTACTTGTCACACTTTCACATTCTTACTTCACACACTTGTTTTCATCCAGTTTGAAAGGGCATACAAAATTCAACTCCTGGAGAAAAAATGTCATTTGATATCCATGGTTATGTTGTCTCCTGAGGATCCAGTAAGTCAGGTCGACGTACGTTTCGGTGGATAAGGCTTGTTTACAACCACCTTCTTCAGGACCTTATGTTACGAGTGAAAACTATTTCAAAATGATAGTGGTATCTGTAAACGAGAAAAAATTCATATATATGAGGGCGCCCATAATGTACTTTATAATCAAGTTTTGTGGGAAAATTCTACTACTCCCGTTTTAAAGATGAAAAGTCCAGAAATAAGTCAAGCCATCCACTGTGATTAGCCCGTGCAAAGAAAAAACATGCGTCAGTGACACAGTCCTTTCTCTAAAATGTTTTTTAAAAGGAAATTTAAAAGAGAAGAGAAAGCTAAATAGAAAAGATAGATGAAATCAGAGCAATGCTCCGCTGTACATTACGGAATCCTTTCGCATTTTCAGGCAGGGTTCAGAAAGAAAGTAGGGACGATTGATCAAGTGTTCAGATTCTGCACTCTACACTGGAAAGTAGTAACCATTGGGAAGGGCAGCCTATACCTGGCCTTTATCGATCTGAAGACCGCATTCGATCTAGTCCCCCGGGACAAGTTATGGCAAGTCTTACAGGACCTAGGGATTCACCCCATGATTCTTGATTTTACCATGCGCCTCCATGAGGGGAATTACGCTAGAATTAGATGGGGTAATCAGGGCCAGTTAACGGGAAGGGTGGCAGTGAACAGGGATGTAAGCCAGGTTGCGTTTTAGCTCCAACACTGTTTTCTCTCTTTGTTAATGGGGTGGTGGACCATCTGAGAGAGGTTCCAACAGATGCCCCAACCCTGGCTGGGGAGAAATTGATGTAATTCTCCCCCTGCAAACGTTTTAACAATAATATCAACCTGAAGGGTACTCCCTTGGAAGTTGTAGAGTCTTTTGATTATTTGGGGATTAGGCTGAATAATCAATTGAAATGGAACACTCATTTAGCCAAAATGCTCCTTAATCATAGAAGAGTAGCGGGAGCCATTTTAAGAGACCATAATCTCTCAGTTAGTAGACCCATAGGCTCTTGTGGTCTATGAAGGCAAGGCACTCCCCGCGGCTCTTTACGGGTCGGAGCTATGGGGATTCGAAGATGTCTGCGAGCTCGAAAGATCTGAGGATAAGTTTTTTAGGGGCTTGATATCCCTGCTGCTCTATACCCCCTTAAGTCCGCTCCGCAATGACCTGGGAAGGCAGTCGTTTACCAACATTGCTAGATTACGTCCTTTATTGTTCTGGGTGCGCCTGAGAAGGACCCCAGAACTGGCAAACTATGCAGCTGCATTGAACGAGATTATCACTCTAGACACAGGGAATAAGATTAAGTGGATCTGTAAACTGAAGCAGTTGGTTAAAGAAATTGGGTTCGAAGATCGCGCCGGGCAAGCAATCTATTAAGAAGGCATACTGGGAGTGGGTGAAAGGGGTGGAGGCACGTAAACCCAACCGGGGGACCCTTACTGAACAGTTTTTAGAACACAAGCCAGTTGCTAAATTCGAGCACTATCTTGACTTTATACAATCTCCCCGCAACAGATTGCTGTACATGAAGTTCAGGTTAGGAACGCTCCCACTTAACGACCTGGTAGCGGGTTGGCAGATTTATAGCTTGCCCTCTATGAGTTGACCGATTTGCAAAGCCCCATCAGAAACGCTTTCCCATTTCTTCTTTGCATGCCCTGCTTATAGGGCTGCAAGGTATAAATGGCTGAAACCAACTTGTAAAAACCTTGGTTTTACTGTCTACAGGGCTGCACTCCGTTTGTTCAAATCTGACACTTCCGCTCTTAGTACGATTTGTGCGGTAGCAAAATACTTGGGCAATGCCTGCCTAACACGTTTAAAGTTGGTAAAACTCAACAAATGCTAGTGTCCCAAGGTCCCAAATGCTGCTATACGCTGACTGTAATTGAAATTGTTTTTATTGTATATAGTGTAAAAACTTATTTTAAAGGATTTTTAGCGATTTTATTCTGTTAACTGTGCATGAAATCATCTGTTAATTGTTGTATAAAATGTTGGATTTTATGTCAATTGTTGTATGAAATGCTGGATTTTCCATTCTAAATATTCTGTGTATGCTTTTATGATATTTTATATTGAATAAAATAATACAGCAACAACAATTACGGAGTGTTTGGATCAGAATTTCATTGATGTGCAAACAATTTGATAGGGTGATAGATTGATTTAATACCTTACAGCCCTTCTCACTCTTGGTGCAAATTTGCATTGTAAATAGACATGCATGGTACGAACCATGAGCAATTACACTGTTTATAGAAATTCACCCCGAAGTTGTTTTGAAAGTGCTTATACAAGCATAGGATTTAGCGATTCTGACCGCAGCCGTTTGTTTTTCTTTCTCAAATACTGTAAAAAAGCAGGATTTTAAATAATTTTTTATTATTCATTCGGGATGCCGAGAGGACCACCTGGTCATGTCTATTGCCATTTCTTAAACTGAAAATAAGGTAACTAACATACATGATAGCATAGTAAACGGCAATAATACCAAGAAGAGATATAGTTAAGTTAAATGAATAATAAAATATTTTAAATCTCCCCCTAAACACCCTAACCCCCCCCCCCCCCCCCCCATCATTCTAATTGTTGGATAGAATTATCAAGTAATTCATAGAGGGTCTATTAACAAAATTTTCCCCATCTATCAGTAACTCAGGAATTGAACACAGTACTTTCCCAGTGATTGCCTGGTCATTTTGAACCAATACACAAGTCGCAAAAAATATCTCACTTGGAAGACAGAAACTTTATTGGCCATAACATTGACAAAAAGGGGAAGCAAGATGCAAGCTTTTACAATTATGGAACCTTACTACCAATTTACGACAGATAGGGTTATTCTTGGAATTAATCCAAAGGGCATACTCAATGTTCCAACTGGATTTCATCTGAATAAGCATGTGATCCTTAAAGCTTTGTTCTAAAAACCTTTGGAACTCACCAGAGAGAGCATTGCATTTGCTTGATGTCCGAAGGTGCCTCAAATGGATCTTGAACAGAACTAAACGATTCAGAAAATCCAACCAATTGCTAGTCTCCTCCCCCCAATCCAAGTAAATGATTTCTGGTCTCAAATCATGGAATTTCTACATGTTTCTGCAACAATCGCTTTCTTCCATGTGACAGTGGGAAGACTGTTCACTGGAAGAGTCCAAGCCCACTCCACTAGAAGTATGGCAACATAGTCTGCTCTTCTTTGAGGTGTGCCTCTTTTGGGTATTTGCCAAGCAGAAGCATGAGAAAACAGGGACGCCTTCACAAAGCACTGTTGCTTGGAAGCAGGAGCGGACACTGACACAGTTTCATGTCCTAGTTGAGCTGGCACTCGAGTAATTTCATCATCATGTTGGTGGACTGAAATGGTGTGTTTTTGTGGTATTTCGCTATGTTGGATTCCCATTGTTACCTCTTAGTTCTTACCTACTCTTTGTCTTGTCCTCCATTGCAGGCCGCTGCACATAGCTGCTCGGAATGGCCTCGCCACTGTAGTCCAAGCCCTGCTGAGCAGAGGCGCCACTGTACTGGCTGTGGATGAAGAAGGTGAGCTTAAGGTTTAGGGCAGTTTCGCAGGTCTGAATAGTGAGATGCCATGCACACCGCCAAAGCCTTTGGTTCATGTTAGGCCTCTATTGGGGTTGAGCTGTCCTGCACTAGCATTGTCCTTGTACCACACACAATAGTGCACCCACAGAAACTGGCAAACAATGTGTATTCTACAACATACCCTGTTGCATGATTGCAATACACACTCATCCCACATCCACTGCTCTGCAAACTGACATGTCCATGCCTGTTCCCTGCAAACTGACCAGCCTGCCCTTCCTAACTGACTTGTTCACACTTCCAGCAAGCTGGCCTATTCAGAGTTCATGGTGTACTGTCCTTCCTAGCTCGATGAACTTCCTTTCCCATCTCTGCAAAATGGCCGGAATGTCTCTACAGAGCTCCCAACATGTGAGAGAACATTTCATATAGGAATCTCATCTTTCCTGGCACCTTGTACACCAATGCACATGGGCCTTGCTGCCTTGGAAGACCATCTTCACTTGTTCAGTTACTGAAAATTCACCATTGCACCTGGCATGCCTCTCCTGCAAGCTAAAACCTATCCACCCTTTCCAAATGACCTCGGTACATTCGCTGCAAAATATTATGTACCTTGGAGCACATTCTCTGCAGACCGACCTGCACCCACTCACTACAAACTCTGGTTGTTCTGCAGCCAGCACTCTAGGACAGAGATCGTCTTGCTAGGCCCATTTGTTATATACACAGCCCAGTCGTTCTGCACTGCTAACACTAATCGGAGCAAGCAAAGAACTTCATTGTGTAAAGGGTGTGGGGTGGGAGTGGGGGTTTGTGTGTGCAGGCCATTAGTGGGCAGCGTTTGGGTGGTGGTGGAGGTGGTTGTTAGTCTTGGGAACCCTTGCAGGGGGCATTGTATAAAATATTTTCTGTCTTGGTTCCAGATTTCTTTGACAGGTTCGTTCTGGTTTCAGGTCATACGCCAGCCTTGGCCTGCGCCCCCAACAAGGACGTAGCTGACTGCCTGGCCCTCATCCTCTCCACCATGAAGCCTTTCCCACCAAAAGACGCCCTCAGCCCTTTCAGCTTCAACCTACTCAAAAACTGCGGCATCGCAGCCAAGACAGCAGTCTGCGGCTCCTTGCCCAATGGCAACTCCTGCCCGTACACCACTGAGCGCCACACTGCCATCGGCTTGGATGGCTGTTACTCCGAATAACCCTAGCCGATGGGTGATCTGATATCTTTAATCTATTTATTCAGAGGTTCTATAATATTGGGGCACTTTAAAGGAGAACAAGACCAGGTGGGAGAGGGGGGAGGACTCTGGGCAAGGCCTCCCAGGGTCAACCTCTGCTCTACAGGGCACTGCCATGGCCTGGAATCTTTAGGAACAGGAAGAGCAACAGACACCCCCTGTACCCCTTCGCCCAAGAAAGCTTGCTTTGCACTGATGATGCCAGTAGTGTTTTGTTACTCAGTTTGATCTCATTTAAGGGACAGCGGACCAGTATTGCATTCTCAACTGAATGCAGACAGCTTTTTCTAAAAAGCTTCCTCGGACCTCCAACCCACCCCTACCCCCGTGTTTAGTTTTTAGTGGTAAATTAATGCAATCAGACTCCTCGCTTTGTTCTGGAGTGGTTGTTGGAGTAAAGAGCATGATTTTATTTCACATGGCCCTTTTATCAGGTTTCTAAAGATTTCCAGGTGGGCATGGCAGTGCCTTCGAGGAGGTGGTGGGAGGGTTTTTCTCACGTTGCACTGGTTTTCCCTAGCAGCATGGGCTCTATAGGGCCTCTGCTATATGATGCAGTATCAAACAGCCTTAACTTTAAATATGTGTTCCCTAATCTTCCAGTGTTGCCTTTCCCCTTTCACCCCTGGCAACATCCCTCTTCCTCTGTGGCCCCTACCCGCACAATCGTAGCTGGCTTTCATTGCCGGGTGCTTTGTAGTGCAAAATTTGCACTTCGTGGGTCAGATGAAATATTGTGGTCTGGGGATTGGTGAAATTGAGGTGTTAATGGGTGACATTTTCTTTTCCCTCCACCCAAGCGTGCCGAACTGTGAGCCGCAGCGGCCTCTGAGCAAGTGCCACTGCTAATGGTTTGAATGGGCTCCGTTTTCATGGACCTTATTTCCGTGTATGTATGTTTCAGTGCGTATGTGTGGTTCTGTGTACATGACTATTCTAAGATGAACACTTGATAGACTCCTAACTACTGTACGCTGACACTAAAGTTAAATCCTGAAGGCAGCTCTAAATGTCCTCATATGCAAAAAAAAAAAAAAAAAAAAACCACAAACAGGTGCTGCTGCTAGCCAATGGCGGTTCGTCATCTGACCTCCCAACTTGCACTGCTGCAACATTCCTCCCCAGCCAGGCACTTTACGGGGCTTAATTTCCAACCCAGTCCCTTACCCTTCCACCCATGCAGGAGCCATGAAGCCTCCCCCTTACAACTTCTCATTTCCTCACTTATGTTCTTGCTGTGCGTGGAATCACCCAGGCAGAAAAGTCAGGGTTGAATGGTGCTTATTTTTTGTTTATTGTTTGAAATATGAATTTTAGCTTGAAATAGTTACCCAAATAGGGAACTTTTTTTTTTTTTTAGTTCAAAGTGCACTTCAAAGTCCTAATTTACAATCATTTAGTCTGTATTTTTATTCGCTCTCAAGCACATACTGTGTCTGATGGCAGCAAGTTAGTTAATATATATATAGAGAACAATATATGAACTGCATTCAGATATCACAGTGTATATACCCGTCAAGAGCAGAAGGCAATAGAGCCCATCATTTGATTTGTTGCCCATAGTTTTCTGTTTGAATTATACCAGGCAAAGATCTATTGTAGAAGATAAAAACATTATGCCATTTACTTGCTGACATTCCAGCTCCAAAATAAAAAATAATCCTCAAATAATTTCGCCTCTTACAGTAAAACAAAAACAACATAACTTTTAAAGAATAGAAAGAAGTTTGATCTTAATTTCTTCAGTTGTACATTTGGAGGTGGGCGCTAAATTACATCCGTGGAGTTGTACTGTGCTTTTTGTTTCCTTTGGACTTCTGAACATTGTCTGTGCTCAGGGATAGCACTAAAATTAAGCCACTAATCTATTAAGAAACAACAAAAATGGTCCTTATGAAGGCCTAAGAAACACCCCAGCGACCTATACAGCAGAAGGGCCTCCCTAAAAGGTGGCAGTCTCTCATGGTCTGGGTCTCCTGCACCCACCTTTTTGCCAACAAATCTAGAAAAAAATGGATTGTATTACCGTCCACCTTTCTCGGATTGCAGTCACACGTCATTGATAAAGTTGCATCCAAGGGATGGTTGTTGACGAATTATTGCCTGGGAATTATTCTGTGGGCACCTTGGTTGCTACACCAATCAAGTCCATGTAACACGTGACTCTGTGAACCCTGAATTACTGATTGATTTTGCTGTGCCAAGATATTTTACCTTCTTGCCCCAGAGGTACATCTAACCACGTAAGGGTTATTTCAACTGATTTTTTCCCCACAAGATTACGGCCAGTTGTCAGAGTCAATATGAAGCGTATTTAAAACTTTCAAAGGAATACATGAAGTCAATAGGACCTAAATGTGAAAACTCAAAAGCTGGAATGTCAGGAGAACATCCTGACATTGGGCACTGTGAGTGGACTTGTGCTCCATTCCTCGGCCCAAGAGTGCATCTGCTTTCATTGTCCTCTCCGAGAAGGTATTTTTTTTAGGGCAGGGATGTCTTCCTTTGGTTGCTGGCCAAGAGAATGCCGTGGCATGGCCATTTATAATGCTTCCTTGTTGCCTGGCACAACCCAGTGCATTGATTTTACCTGCCATCTTTCTGGCTCAAAATAAGGACATAAGGTGCCTACACCCATGGTAAGCCAGAAAGGTCATGGCCCGGTGAAGAAATTATACTTTTCTCTACTTGTCTCATCCACCAATGCCTGCTCCTGTGAGGAGATTATTCCAATGATCTCAACCATCCCTTAAAAGCCGATCTGTCCATCATCAGTTTTGTGGTGCGAGGAGTGATGAAATTCAAACCCTTCACCACTACATGCACTTTCTCACTTGTTTATCTTCAAAGGAAAAAGTGTTAACTTCTGTCACCAGACTATACCTCAGCGCAGGTTGTTGGACAGCCGTTCAGCAGACCAGTGCAGAAACTGGAAAAATTGATTTTTTTTTTCCTCATTAAAAAAAAGAGACATGTTTACATTGTTTAGAAACTTTGCATCCAAGTGATATCTGCCTTTCATATTCTTTTTCTGCTTACTTTGTTTTGTGGATCCAGTTGCCTTTGCAGCTGATATTCCCAGACATACTGCTGTTCCATTGTAGATGCACAGGGCCTCACAGTTCTCGTGAGTAGTGGTTGCCCTTCCGCCATTACACACACACATGAGTACGCAATTGTTGCAAGCAATAGGAGCCTTCCATTAACCTAGAAGGCTTTTAAGCAAACTTTTTACAAGAATGTGCCTTGACATGCTCATGCTGGGCAATACAGCTTTAAAGCTTACTGCTACAGGGAGCATTCCACGTGGCCTGTGATCTGGTACATCGTTGTTCCTAGATTCTGGAGCTTTGGGGCTGTCCGGTGTGGTCCGATTTCTTTTTGCATACACCATTATTCCAAGGCTGTGTTTAACAACTGATCCTTTTGAGACAGTGCAACATTTCCTGCATTTTTGAACTTGCCAAGAACTCCCTTGAGTTTTCTGCAGGTCTGTCCTTGTCCTGCTTTACACCTGGATGCATGAGCCTACCTGGCCTCTCTTTTTGAGTTCAGAGATCCCTTTATTTTGAGCTGATGCCAGGTCCAATAAGCCTGAAACGTTCCAGTATCCATTTTAAGACTTTCTGTAGTCACCTGTGACAAAGATCAAGCTATTTTCAGGTGTTATGGACAGCCCCTGACTCCCAATAGGTTAAATCTCTAACATTGGAAGTAGACTTCCAGACAGAAATGAGCCCAGCAACACTGAATCTTCTCTTCACCAGGGACTTCAGGCCACAGCATCACTTCAGACTACCTAGTACCAGGTTCAGACATTTCATGCAATGTAAAACTCTTGCAAAGGGGGATTCCCCTGCCTCTTTGTTACCCAGCTGTAGACTCTGTGCATCTGTACATTGCTCTTGGAATCACCTAGAGGTAGGCTGTTTTACCTTATTTTTTTGCTGTCAGTATGTAGCGAGTGAGCACTTCTAAGCTATATGTGTGAAATATTTAATTTAGGTCAGTAAGGAATGTATCAAAAGCATTGTTTGTAGCTTTTAGTTATTTCTATGGCGATGAGAAGAGACGAGACAATCAATGAGCAACTCACGGGTGTGGGGTTTTCTTTTATACGCTTTTCTTTTGCTTTTTGCCTCGTCCTAGCCCTTACCTCCCATTTCCTGACCTCTAATGGGGTGGTTTGTTGACAGCAGTTTGCATGTGCCGGGGCTGGTGCAGGACACCATGGCTCTTCTCTTCCCCACCCCCAAAAAAAATAACTTTAAAAATGGAAACTTGTCTTGTTCTCCTTTCAGTGCGTTGTTGAAGTCTTGACATTTTTAAGTAATAATCTTGAGTGATTTTGGTAATAATGCATTATTTCAAAAGTTGGGTGTTCGAATTTCCCTAGTGCATTCTAGAATTAAAAAAAAAAAAAAAAAAAGGCTGGGAGAATTTTCCCTGTTGGCAACCCCTTGAGGTTGCCCTTTGCGTGTCTTTCGAAATGCGCAATGAATTCTGCTCGATGAAGTATCTGTTTATTTAAAGCTTTCTTCCCTAAAATACAAACTCATTATACCAAAGTTTACCTCCCAGCAGATGTCAGTTGCCCGACTGGCATCCCCCGTCCTGTTCCCCCGTTTGGGGAGGACTCTGTTATGAGCATAAACGGGTGAAGGTTCTCCCAGCCTCCGATCCAAAGCACTTGCTTCAGTAATAAGCACTTTTTTTTGTTAACTTGCGGCATGAGGGTTGTTCCCTTTTGGAAAGTTCCTCCCCATGGAGCGGGGGAACCTGAGGAGTATGGCGACGGATGGATGTGAGGTCTGAGAAATCCTTCTGGTTCTCTGTCCCCTGCTCTACCTCTTTGGGGAAACAGGATAGAAAGGGAAGTTTCTGATACAGCACAAATGTATAACATTTCAAAGCAAAAGGTGTTAAGGGCGCTGCCACGGTTAATCCGAGAAGGACAAATTGCCGCACTGGCAACTCCACTGAGCCATAAATTTGCTGATGTTCAACTGAATGTATTGTCCTCTGGGCACCCCCAGTGTTTCCAATACGATTGTCACTTTTTCAGTTCCAGGCATAGCCAAGGTGATTTTTTATTTTTAATGCAGTGCTTCTGGTTCGCCTTTCAGAGGTAGGAAGGCTTAAATTATATAGCAGATATTGGTATTTCCCCCTGGCGGATTCTGGTGTCAGTTCGTGGGCCAGAAGCACTGCTCGGGGTGGTGTGTGTTTATTACTTGTTGAGGGTGGTGGGAATAGAGTTTGCACACTTTGAATGGGGCTGTTGTGGTGACAGTACTGTATAGATGTGTGTTTATGTATGGTATAATCTAGGTCTGCATATATTTGCACATATGCAGAAACCTCGGAGGGGGCCTGTTTGTGTGATGCGTGTGTGGCCTCAGAAGTCTGGGTGTTGGCCAATATCCAGTCTGGATCATACCAAGGGCCCTAGTCAAAACTAACATAAATAAAAATTTGAAGTTAAAGTCATTAAAAAAAACTCAAAACATAGTAGTCTAAAATTACAAACCTTGTTTTGGGGTCCTTGAGTTTTCGTCTATGATCTGGTGTTTTATACCAGACTTTGCCGCCTTCCGCTTCTCTGGAAACTTACCTGGATGAGATTATACATATATATGGCACACATTTACATGCCAATTTACAGCATTTCAGATCATGAGGGAATAATTTCGATAGCAAAATATTTTAAATCGACAGTATTTTTTTTTCAGTTTTTTGGGGGGTGGGGGGGGTGACAAGCGGTGTTCTGTTTTACCATTTCCCATTCAGAAGAAATCTTTCGGCACTCCCACCACATTCCTTTTTTTCCGGTACACGTAAAAGCTCTCCTGGGTTTCCTGGGAGCTGAAGGGTTTAGGCAGGCCGTTACTCCAGCCACTCTGACTTGACGACTGGTAATGCAAGTGGGAGGCAGAAAAGACTTCTATCCCATAGGCCTTGAATACACCAAAAGAGCACGCTGCTCTGCTTCCTGGGCACTAATGTTTACTGCCCTGCCAGTCTGTTTCCCCTTTGTGTCATGCATGCAGTACTTGGCATTTTGAACAGAATGGTAGTTACATGAAATTCATTAAGTTCCAGATTTCAATCCAGGTGACAAGCAAACTCATTCCATTTAGGTTACAAAAAGCTAGTGCCTAGGTACTTATTTTTAGGCCTGTGCCTGTATTGAGCGAGGGTTGTATCCGTGCATGAGCGAACTTTTATTATGTTTCCCCCTTGTACTGAGTTGAACTGGGAGAGACTCCCTCTCGGAATACTACTGTACACTGTACACACCATGAGTGTTCTAGGTTTTGTCTTCAGGGTATAGTGGTACAAGCTGCCACCTCTTCACAGGACACTTGTATCCCAGAATGAACCTAGTAAGGTTGTGTAGGTTCCTTGCGACAGTCAAAGCCACTTGCAGGGCAAAGGAAACAATAGCCTTATGTAAACCATGTTTGCTTGTTTCAGTTGCTGGTGGCAGCAGGTTTCACACTGTATGAGAGCATTAAGCGTACTTTCTGTGTGTTTTCATTTAGCTAATCTAATCGAGCAGTGATACTTTCCTTTGCAGCAGAGGTCAACCAATAACCGTAGTGTGCTTTTTAGAGCAGTACTGGGCAATCTCAAGAATGAGAACCAAGAGAGTTATTGAGGCTGCAGAACCACTTTTTCAGGTCTATTTCTGTGTTTGTCCTTGTGCTATGCCAGCATTATGTGCTGCTGTCACAGGTACTTCTCCAAACCAGGATCTCCAATTTCTGATTTGTGTAAGCTCATTGAATTTTCTCCCCTGCTCATAAAAGCAGCCTCCTTTAAAGAGACATAGCCTGTACTCAAGATGCAGCTGTTTGCCATCCATAAGGTTTCAAGAGCACGCCTTTTACAGTGGTTCTTCACAAGATAAGCACACCCTGTTATATGAGCTGTAATCCTGCTTCAGGTAAATAGCTCAATTTTCATGATTGATTACTAGCTATTGCCAGATTATGGGGCTTGTATTTTGGACACACAGAGAAACCCTAGGAACATTGTGGCATCTTGGAAGTTAGGGTAATGTGCACACTAGGGGATAGGTGGGTGCCTCCGACCTTTGATTTCCAGAAACAATTGATTTCATAAGAGATTGTGAAGAATTTGCTGAGGGTTTCCCTTGGCGAAAGGGAGTGCTTTCAGAGAGGAAAGGCTTTCCTCATGGACATCTCAAAGGGCTGGCGGCAGCTGCTCTAACTGCACTCGCTTGAGAGCAGGCTTGATGTATCCTAAAAGCACGTAATTAAAGCAGCTGGGTCTGTGAAGCCGGAGGCTTTATGTTGGATGTGCCGCAAACTGTTTTCAGCACGGCAGTTGCTTCATTTCACAACTCAAGTCTTTTGTAGCTGAATTACCCTTCATGCATTCTTTCCCTCCTGATCTAATTCTTGATTCTTCAAAAAGCATCACAATCCCTGTGTGAAAGATGTTGGGGCTCACACGTTCTTTTCTTTTTCTTTACGCGGAAGTCATCTGCTCCAAACCCCGTAGAGCGTGTGATTTTGCTAGTATGTTCCTTCAAGGAATGCCACACTAGGGTGCTGGCGATGTTTTTGGCGGCTTCGACCTTGTGAGAAAAGCTTGTTGCTTTTTTGTGTTGGTCAGCCTTTGGGCCTTGTGCACATTTACTTAGCGCCTTTTCTGGTTTCAGCCACTTTCTCATTACATTTATGGAATTTTTTCAATGGATCGCAGCCAGATTGTCTTCTACCACACCACAATACCGAAATCAATCCCAAAGGGGCTATGTCATCTTAGATTCTTTAGCCTGTTGCCTTGGTGCTGATAAAATTGATATTGGTTTTAAGGTATCAGGTTCTAGTTTCTAAGAAGAAACCCAGAATCAAATTTTGAGGAGTTGTTGCCTATGATGGAAAGTAATAGCAAGGACTGTTGTCAAATGTGAAGAAATGTTTTACATGATTACTATAACCTCTTTTCTTGTCTACTTCCAATCTCTTAATGATGGCAAAATTAAAACACAGGGTAGAAACTGACACATGCAGTTGTGTGTGTGTGGCATGTAGAATTCTGCCATGTGTTGGGGTGCTGTGAAGCCTGCTGCTTTGTTATGTATGAAGAATAACATTGAGGACTGGCCTCAGAGACTATCGCCTTTCACAGGAAGTCGATGTCTCATCGCAGACTAGCGACTGGAGGGGTGTCCCTTAGACTAGCCACATACTAATCACCCCTGGGAATCTGTCATCCTCCTGGTATGGGGATCCCAAAGGCCAGGCACTTTCTTACAACAGATAATGTCTGATTCTGAAGGCACTCGTGGTGTCTGAATGGTGGTCTTGTTACTTCGAATGCCCCAGTAGCAGTCCCATTGATAGGCCTGGTACTGTTTGACCAGACGTTCTTGCAGCAGTGGTGACTCCTCAATGTAGTGGCAACATTGCACTTTTAAAGCAATTTTTTTAAAACAAATCTAAAAGCAATACCGAATAGGGGCGAGTAGGCTGGCGAGGCATCTGGGCCACAGAAGTGACTGTCCTAGCTAGCGGCAGGTCAGAGCCTCTGCCTCTCGTTCCTGATGCCTACTGCAGCAGCTACACTACTTGAAGGTACTACGAGAAAACATGGTTCGATTATATTTTAGATTTTTGTGGTTTCTTGGAGTAAATATTGTAAATATGAGACTATTTTAGCAATTCGTTCCACTTACCTTGGGGTAGAGACTTGTTTGCATGTTGAGACTGTGGGTGCTGGGTTTGTGGGGGTGCAAAAAAATGGGCCGCCCCCTGAAACCTGCTTCAGCCCCTCCCCCGCCTTTATCCGGCACCCTTGCTCTCATTCCTTTGTCTCTCCACCCCAGTGTTAACCCTGTGGTGTTTTGTGCCGATAATATACTTTTGAAGGTGTGTTAAATTTGTTGTTGGATGTTTCTTTGTTTTTGTTGTAAATAATGCAATCATTCCAAAATATTGAAGGTAGGGGCCGCTCACGAGTCCTTCCTTACTGAGGGGGCTGAGACAGGCTAAACTGTTTGCACTGTTGTCAAAGGAGTAGAAGGACTCCGCCTTACAATTCCACCTAATTCTGTGGGTGACCCGCCGGCTGTTTGGTGCACTACTGCCCTAATGGGCTGTCCTGTGCACAGAAGGATTTCTTGCCCTTAGTACTCGTCCGGAGTGCACCTTCTGCACATACACTCCATATATGTAAAGTAGGTCCTGACACACAGGCATTGGAGGGCAGTACAAGGGAGAAAAGCTATTCAGAATGCTGCCACTAAAATGGCTGGCGTATAGAGGAAGGGAAGCATAAAAATACTGGCACTGGCTTCCTGCAGCGTTAGGATTCAGCAGTGTTTAGACCGCTTTCAGGCGAGTAGGACTTGGGAAACAGACATTAATGAAGAAACCATAACTAATTTTCCTCCAAATCCAAAGAGGTCTGCAAGGTAGTGTCCATTTTAAGCGTGCTTTCCCAGACTGCCTCGCTTATCATTTATTTAGGAATTCTTTAAATGCTCTGCCCCAGAGCAATCGCCGTAAAAAGCTGTTGCCCACATTGCTACTGTGGTTTTCCATAAATATCTTTGTTTAAAAATTAGAGCAAACAAACCGCTCCGTAACAACCTACAGTGGTCTCTGCTTAATGTACCAGATCTTCACACTTGGTAAGGTGTTTTATTACTCCTTAACCTACTTGTGTCGAAAAGTAGGAGTCAAACAAAAAGAGACTGTAAAGGTGCCTCTACAAGAGCAGATTTTTAAAAAGACGCTGTGACAAGTTGAACTGGCACTGCAGTTGTCCCTCAGTTTCCCAGTACAATAGTCCAGGTCAGTAAATGGCTAGTGAAGATTGTAAAAGCTTTGCCAAACTACCTCACTGACTGTATTCAGTGTGCTTTTTTTATTTTGTTTATAGCTCTTTATTTTCGTTTTGCAGAAGCCAATAAAGTCTTGTGGGTACAAATCAAACACATTTTAGTTGGACATTAAGAAAAAGTCTACTTTTTCAGTGATCGCTTTAGCACACTAAACAATGGAAGTTGGAAGGATCATGGCTCCTACACTCTATTAGAGAGGAGACTGAGACTGCCTTAGCACAGAGTTTTACTGAATGTAATCACATTTGTATCCTCTGTGTCCACTAGGAAGAGAGTTTCCCGGGCAGCTGAAATAGCAGATATTATTTATTGTTATTTTTTAAAGGTCGGTGCCAGCCAGACTGACAGCAGCTTTAGACAAGCCTGTGGTGCATGGGCATGGCATGGCTGTGCAATAGCTTAATATTCCTAGGTAGTTTCTGAATTATGTTTTTACAGCAGCTTCTGTTAACTGGCCTTACCACTGCAAGTTATTTCCTACAGTAGACGTGTGCACAGCTGTGTCCGAGCTTGACTCCGCTTCTGGGAAAGTATTCTAAAACTAGTGCTGTTTTCACTGGGTCACCTATCCAAACTCCTAAGAGGCAAAAACAATTGTCATGGACACTAGCATACTAGGTATATGTGATATATGTGAACAAATGCACGTGCTCCTCCCAAAAGTGTAAGTTTCCACTGAAGACCTCAGGAATGTCTTCCGGGAAAACGGGGGGGGGGGGGGGTAGCAGAGGGAGTGAATTGTCCTGTGCGCAGAAGTAATATGCTACCATCAGAGCTTCCCTTTTTCTCAGTCCTTCCTCCCTCACTCCTTCCAGTAAGTATGCTATGCCAAAAGTACATCACTGCCACTGGTTGGCTGCTTAGTAAGCAGCAGAAGTGCATTGTCATGTGGGGAAGTAAAGGGCCAGTTATATTTATTTTATGGTTTTCAGAATCTCTTGTAGCCTGGCTGCTTAGCTTTTCTGCTCTGGTGTGCGATGGAAGCAACAAAGTTAACATAGGACTTGCCAGCCCTGTACGACAGCCCAAGCGGCATGCTCACACTTGCCTTATGCAGGGACAGGAATCCAGAATCTGCTCTGAGCGGTGGCCCATTTTGCACAGTTCTGTATTCTCCTCAATTTGTATTGGTTCTAAGTTTGCTTGTTAGGCTAGCTGGAGGCACGCACTCATTTGCCATGCTGCATGTTGACGGATACAAAGCTTGAATCCTGTTCTTACATTATGTTTTCATATCAATTGATTATAGAGTTGGAGGGAGCTATAGATGTACCATGTGTACAAAGTACTGAGTTTAAAGTTGCACTATACTCGATAGCAGTGTGCCCGTTTTAAGAGCTTTTATGTTATTCTTGTTAGATGAAATTGTAATTTTACTTTCATTCTGCCTCCTTTTTAAAAATAAAATGTAACAAAACTTAAAAAACTAAACAAAAAAAAGCTTGTGTTTTAACGATGTGATGCGTCTTGTTCATTAGGCCAGTCTAAGTAATAGCAGAGAAATTATACATACACATTATTTTAAGCCAAATTCTGTTAACGTGCAGCATGTGAATTAGCTTAAATATATATACCATAAGGAATTAAGTAGTTTTGTTTTTCTTTAACCAGAAGCTCTTGGATGGCATACCTCAAATGCTTCCCTTTTCCCCCTCTCAAACTCCAAATGGTGCTTCAGGCTTTACTTTTGAATACGTTGTCACCACGTCTAATTATCATGCACCAGCCCAGGATCAAAATGTAGCCACCTCTATTTTAGGTCCTTCCAGAAGAAAGTCTGAATCATTGGCAGAACCTTATCTTCTCTGGGGCACTTTGTACCATAATAACTGGCTGATAGACAATATGTGTGCAAACCTGATGCCTATTTGGTTACATCAGTCCTTCATAAAGTATTTTTTCTTTTCTACCTTGTGACAGACACCTTAATGTTCTAACGGCACTTCCATTTGTGGTGCATGAACATGGGAAGCCCATAAGGACAAATTTCCCTGATCAGCAAAAATACTATTCTGCTCATATAAATGCTACTTGGTCATGTAATCAAATTAAGATTCTTGTAGTTGATGGGTGCCTATATGTCACTGTTCCCAGCTTTGGGCAGTATTCTGAAGCAGTGTTTCCCCCTTTAACTGTCAACATTGTGTAGATAATATGCAGAGCTCTTTTTGCAATGCTGAGATACATTAGGGAGTGGGATGCAGCACTGTAGAGTTGACGTCTGGATGCGACCTGCAAAACATGAACGCTGTCGACATCCGGATACCACCCAGCCAAGGCACATTATTTTTAGGGCTTTCGGCATCACGCTTAATGGCAGATGCCCGCACATTTAAATCCAGTATCAATTCAGAAATGGTTTCCTCTAAACCCTGCTTTGCCTCGTGCGTCATGGTCTGTAATGATAGAAGGAGTTAACTCTGCTGAGCAGTGAGGCAGCTTTAGCTATTTACCTAGCACTCAACTAAGTAGATGCATTGGCACAGTTGCTGTGAGTCTATATATTTCAGCTTCATGGGTAAGCTTTGACACCTTATTTTTAACTTAAATAATTGTGCCATTTTGCAACTACTGTTTATTTACATTGCCTTGCTACAATAAAGAACCCTTAATGCACCAGTCGCCTCCATATTTTCTGTTCCCTGTTTCAGTATATTTTGCCAGGTCTTGCGCCCACAGTTTTTAAGCATCCTTGCAAAACTTTTCTTTCAATTCTTCATCTTTAATTTAGGATTTGGCTGGTCATCACCCCTTAAATTGTTCTATCTTGACAGGATGGGAAAGTTGTGCTGCTAAAGGACAATGTGATAAACAGCATTTAACATTATTAATATATTTCACAGAGCGTTGAGAAATGAGTACTCACTCCACAGAATTGTAAGAGCCCTTATGATGCTGTGTTCAAATAGAAACCCGCTGCGACATTGGGTGCTTCCAAATAAACAAACAATTGCACTAACTTTAAAAAATCCACCTGCCTATGCACCTCATACATATAGGAGTACACCACTAAATTGCTTCAAAAGTGATTACAGGGCTCATAATAGTGAAATAATTTGTGATTTAAAATGTATATATGTATTGCTTTACTCTTCTGTCTCGGCAACAACAACGTTTAGAACCCTGTTTCAACAATGAATGCTTACAGATATCTTTCCTCCCCTTTTGTAATACGTGATGTTCCATTTTGATTGAAAGCATTCTTGGATACCCCTCTTTTAAGAGACTGATATGGCAGCCTTTTTTTCCAAATGGAGAATGAAAAGGTGTAGGCATTACAGATGTGGGTCTGGCAACCTGTCCAGGGAAGATGTTTTGTGCTTCTGCGGCTCATAGATTAATTCGATAAGCACTTAAAGTAACTCTTTTGCATTCTGTTGACATGTTTCTGCAGCTGCACTCCTTAATGATAGACGTGTTTGGAAGCCATGTTGTAAAGTTCTGTGCCACCTCAGGGCCCTTCACACTGTTGTTTGGCGATAATTGAAATCAGGAGCTACTGCCTTATATCTCAGAACTACAGGTTCTCCAACTTAAATTTTCAATTAGTGAGCGGGGACCCATTCACCCTCCAAATAAATTTTGTTAACCAGGTATGAGTTCTAGTTGCTCCGTAACATTTTGACGAACAGGAACTGGCTTGTTTTCAAGCTGGACCGTTTTATTCAAGGTGCAGTATCAGATAAAAGTAGATCATAAAGTACACTCTGATAACAGTGTTTGTGCAATAGACACAGAATGTAGCATTCTCTGGCAACCAGTAGAGTAGGACTTAGAGAAGTCCTCCTGTTGCCCCTCAGCAGAAGTGCTAATGTCACATGCCCCATCTTGGAACACTGTCTTCTAAATATACTGCATGTGCAAGTAATTACAGGATCCTTGCGTATACCACCAGTGGCAGGCCTTGGCCCACTCAAGTGATTCAGTCTTGCCCAAGATCCACTACTGATGACTCAATCGCTCCAGAAGCAATGAAAGCCTTTCCTTGACCGACGAAATGCATTGGTGATTGAATTCCCCGATTTCCTGACTGGAGGTAGTTTGTGATCCAAGTGTTTCCCGAGATAGCGATGTCCATCTGTAAACTCTCTAGCTTCCAAAGTAAAAGGTTTTGTAGCTGAATCATGTAATTCACGATTTCCACCTGTAATTGGCCTTCGTGGCTCATTCAGAATGAGGGTTTGTGTGATAGATACATATCCGAGGTCAGCGATAATCAAAAGGGAGTGAGCTATTTAGTCAATAGCAGATGTGCAGCAGTGATTGTAATACTATAAATACATTTATGTTTCAGTAATGAGTCCGTGATAGGCCTTACCTCTTCCAAAATACATTTTTGTACCTGCAATTGCACTACAATGCCAAGATTAATGTCACTGACTGACATCTCCACTGCCTTCTCAGACCAGTAGTGTGCCTGTCTCCATCACTTGTCTTGCCCCAGTCATGGAAGTGTTTGGGTGCTGCTTTGCGCAGAGCAGTGGTGCCAGGTTAGAGATTTCTACAAGTGTCAAGGCAAGAGTATTCCCATCACTTCCCACGTAGTTTTGATCCTCATCATTGGAAATCCTTAAGGGCAGTTTTTCAGTGAGAGGTGAACTCTTGCATAGAATAATGATGTGGTACATTGACCATGGCTGCTTAGGTACTTGTTGAGCACCAGTTAGAGAAGTGTGGCTATTTGCCTGGATAAAGAACAAACAGTTAATATACTGGTGATACATGTTATCTATTTTCTATAGAGACAAGTGTAGTATGCATGAGTGTGTTTTAGAATTAGATTTAGTATTTGAGAATTAATTCATACTTGAGCACAATGGTTAGTGGAAGGACACACTGCACCTTCTGTGTACCTACATTTCTCCAGTTACCTCATGATAGCGCAATTTGCTACAAACCATATCTTGTTAAATTGTTCTAACAATGCACTTAACATGAACATTCTAGCGTTCTCCCCTCCCTGCTGCCAGTCCATTGTTAGACTAATTCATGCACTGCTGCAAAAAAATGGAAAGGCCTGGTTGGATTGCCTTTTGCATCCTTCGCATGTGTTCGTGTAGGGTTATCTGCTGGCAAGACGCTCACTCAAAGTATTGTGGTGAGCGAATTCTGAAGGAGGTGCACAGGACTGAAGCATTCGTAACTGGGCATAGAACATTTGCCATCTCTCTAAGTGAGAGTCACCAGAACCGGTTCTCTTTGGTGATAAACTCACCACTTGTTGAAAGGAAAGTTGTGTCCCTCCTCCAATAAGCCTAGCTGCTTCCACTGTACTTTTGTGGCTGGTGATTGTTCAGTTACTATAATAATTCAATTGACTGGCCATTTACCAAACCTGCTAGCAAATGGTCTTGGCTTTTGATCCATGTCAATGTACAGGCACCTCTGTCAAGCTTGACTTAAAGTTAAATGGCATAATTTCAGGGTGCATATGATGCACTCCTTTTTTAATCTCGTTGAAAAACCTGGACCAGCTTAGCTTCGATTGGTGGCAGGGCAACTGATGGGGGAATGACCGTTCCATTTTGTGCCTATGGAAAATATCTTTGAGAACATTCTGCCTGGTATAGAGATTTAAATTGAAAGTGGGCTTCTAAGTGAAGCATTGGCATTGTAAATTTCGTTGCATAGGATTGAGTGGTGGTGTGAAATAGCAGCACATGCGTGCCTCTGGTACAGATGCTCTTCCCAATCACAAAGGGAGGCTGCTTTTTGCCACTAAGTCGAAAGAGCATTTGTTGGGTCTTGTGTTCTATATGTGTTAGGGGACTGTGGTCTTCGATGACTTCCGGCCCACCACTGTTAAAGAAACTGTACTAGGGGTTGCTTCCGTGCCTGCCGACCCCTTGTTGGATGCTCTGCTCACCTTGCCCAGAGAGTGTTAATGTTCTGTGCCAGTTGCAGGCAATGTTCTGAAGCTTTGCATATAAACTTTCAGGTATTTTGTTGTAGCATTGCCTTGAGCAGCAATCACTGTTTTTAACAGGCCTTCTCCCCCAGAGCTGAGATGTATTTTCAAGTCTCTGTGGTGATTGAAGAACATTGTTACAAATTTATTTTATTTTTCTCTGATTTAGTATTTAAATGTCTGCTTTTTGTGAATGTGAGTTTCTTCTTTCTGCACTGCAATGTTTACACCTCTACCTCTTGCAATAATTATATCTTCTCACACAGAACCACCAGATTGAACCCTTTTGGGAACTAAATTGTAATTGTAGCAAAATCAATATATATATATGTATAAAAAATAAAACATTTTAAGGAGTTTTGCACGCTGGAAGAGCCTCTGGCTTGTTTTTGCAGCATCACCTACCTCCTCGGTGCGGGGCTTAGATAGGCTTGTGTCCTTTCTTCACAGCCCTGCTCCTGTGGACTTTGGCCTTGCTGAAGGGGGCGAGGAACTTAGAGCACCATGGCAAGTTCTGTCATGGCCCAGTCGACTTCATTTGCACACCGATGCCCATCTGTGCACTCCAAATGTACGCATGTATCAATAAGATGGTAAACCCAGAAAATGACTTCTGGAGGGGATTCCTCTAAGTATTGGACTACGAAGTGCAATCTACTAGCCTGGTAGTTTTCTCCGAGCACAGGGCTTTTGTGTGAGCTTAGTTTTCCATTCATTTCAGTCACTTTAAAGTTTGACTTATTTGGGATTGTCTATGTGCAGTCCCCCAAATAGTAACCCCTGGAGCCTGATCTGAATTTAAGTTTCTGGAATAATACCGCATGTGGCCTATAAATGTACTCCTTTGCACATTCCTAATTATAATCCACAGCACTTAACATCCATATTTCCAATTCATAGTGAGACAGTAGTGTAATATACCTCTTTATTTTTGCAGTATTCCTTTGGATTTTTAAAACATAATATTTGTCCAGCTATCCTCGTGACCCAATTATTCGAGCTAGGAGTGTTGTATGAGACTGATGTGACATTTAACTAGATTGGTGGAAATAGGGCCTGGTTAGGGATATTGTTTAACTGCCTATTTCCTCATGTCTGGCATCATAACACGTATCTAAGTAGTACAGATTTATATATTTTAAATGCTCAGGGTTTGCTCAGTTATGTATAAGACCGACATATGCAAGTGTGACCCCTTGTGCTCCCAGACTGTACAACAAATATAGTCAATTGATTTTTTTTTTTTTTTTTTTACTGTCTGGTGGGCTGTTAATGGGTTTAGCAGCAAGTGTTTGCAGGGTATTTGTGAAGCGTTCCCCTCAATCCAATAAAGTTATCTTTTTAAAATGTGAAAACATTTGAATTGAGCAGCAAGAGGCCTAAAATCTATGTGCCAAATTTCAGGCATTTTCAACTCCTGTTTACTTTTAACTGTTTCTCCTCCCAGCAAATTAAAGGACAAAAGAGAAAGGAACTAGTTACAGAGCTATTAGCTTACATTCATTGTAATCTCCATGTCCTCACTTACCACAGTTTCTTTCGGTCTTATCCTTTCAGACCCAGGACTACATGGTACACAGAGGTCTGTGTGTGTGCCCCTCCCTTGAAGTCATTTCGTTGGTTTACTAGAGTAATTGTGATTTTGACATTACTGCCTGGAAAACAGGCGAAACAAGCCACATTGGCACTTGAATAGGGGAAGGGTGGGCTAGGGAAATTGACTCTCTGTTAGATCGATCACATGATTCTGTTTTATAATTAATTTATTTTTTAAAGAGAATAATAGCAAAATATAAAACGGTTTTTACATGTTTTATGACCGTTCAGACCCTCAAGGCATGAGAACCAGTACTAAATTGAATATTGCCTAGCCATAGATCAACATGAAGGACTCCTACTAGGGCTCTGATGGTTGATGGGTAGAATGTTAAGTGTGGGGTGTAGGAATGTACCAGTTGAACGTTGCCTTCCTCCCTGTAGATAGTATTCCCTCAGTAGAGTTTTTCCAACCACATGCCCTAGCCTCTATGGTTATGTGAGAGGGGATTGGAATGCTGAAAGGAATATCCTAGTCAAGAATTCAGACTCCAAGGCTAGGGATACTCTGAAAGGTCAAATATCAAGAGGATGGTCCTCCAAGGGTTTGGATTCCATGGTAATTAGAAAATGTGTTCTCTGCTGGCTTTAGAGTTGAAATCCCAAGGAGATTGTCCTCTAACAGGATTTGTTCTCTAATTGGACACATGAAGAGCCTCAAGATGTTACATAAGTGATCAATATAATTGTGAGGTGATCTCCCATTGAGATTGTTTTCCACTAGGAATCTAATCCTTGTGGTCATGAGCTCTGGGAGGAGCTTCATGGAAATTATCCTGAATTGTCTGAAGACTTGAAAGGTGACTTCTCATGCAGATGGCTCTTTCCAGTAAATTATCCCTTCTAGTCATAAGACGTGGGATGGTCTTCAAAGGATTTATCTTCATCAGTTTGAAGACCTGAATTTCCAAGAAGTTGGTGCTCCATCTAGGATTGATCCTCCCATATTTTAACTTAGGAGGCGAGTTAGAGGCGATGGTTCACCAATAGAGATTTAGCTCCCACAGTCAGAAGCCTCGTGAAGTGTAAATTCAAGACAGTGGACTCCAGGATTTAAATTCCATAGTCACAAGACCAGAGTAGGTCCTCAATGATTAATTCTTCTGAGTCATAAGTTTGAGGTCAATTTCAAGGGAGATTGCTTTGCCGGTGATTTAGGCTCCACATTTAAAAGGCTTCAGGGACGAATTCCCTGTGTTGGTTCTCAAAGGAGTTACCCTTCAAGATGAATAAATGAGTTGAGTTCTCAAAGAGACGGGTCTCCACTTAGGGCACAAACCTAGTTGCTCGCCTTCCTCAAACCTTTTACTCTTTAGTTGGGTCATGCAAGCTGTAATGCATTCCATTATTTGAAAAAGAAAACAAAAAGGGACAATGGAGCTAGGTCTGAATAGTTTTTGAGATTTAAAGTTCTGAGACCTACCTCCCCCACCAAAACAAATTCCAGGAGGCAGCAGGATGTCATTGGTTGGATTCACAAAGGACAGGCGAGGTTGCAAACCAGACCTACTGCTAAGAATTCCTGCTAGTGGAGAATTTGAATTGGACCTAAAAGGTTATTAAATAAAGCACAGTTTAGTGACAGGATTGCACAGAAAATCATTAATTACCGCTCCCTGATGATGAAAACACTTCTTACCCTCCACCCAGTGTTGATGCAGCCAGAAACCAAAAGGCTGCCTCAGCCTTTCCCAGGAATCTCTATGTTAAAAATGACTTGTCTCAAACTGTTACTTTGAAAAATAAAATAAGGGTGGGGGAGAGGAAGAGTGAATACACATAAAAGTATGTAATTCAAAACTTGAGATCTATTTTATAAGATGTATTCTGCGACCAAGTCCTGTTAGTCATATTGTGGCTTTGACTCAATTCTGTTTATTAAAATGCTATTGCTTCTAATTCTTGTCTTGTCTTATTTTGTCACATTCGTCATTCTGTATATACAGTTGATTCATATCCTGCATCACGTCAATATATGTACAATGTTTTTTGTTTTTACAACCTCTTTGAAATCTTGGTTAGTGTATGAAGCCTAAATATGAGACACTCCAAAAGTTGGCAAATGCATAAAAAGTAAACCAAACGCCAGTATCCAAGGATTAAGCTCGTACTTTTAACTTTTTTCAAGATAATTTGTTTTTAGAAAAATAAAAATCAGTTCTTCCACTTCAACAAAAAAATGGTTCAGCTTTTTTTGGGACAAAATGAAAGCTGTTGTGCACTTATCAAAAGGAAGGAAAGTCATTCAGCTCTGGATTTCCCTTCATGGCTTTGTCAATCAGACCTCACCCTACTGCAACAAAATAGGCCAATTCATAGCTTAAAAATCACAGACTTTATTGGTAAGATTGTTAGAGGCACCACATTTTATCATACATAACCTGCGGTTAGGAAGGGGAATGGTTGACTGTGTTCCTATGACTTGCTTACATTGTCCTACTGTGGCATGATAGGTCAAAGTTTGTTTTTGGGCACCCTCTGTGGCAGTGCTTTGACAGATGTCTCTTATAACCCTCATTTTACGTTTTGCATTTGTTCATCCATTTTATCTTAGATCTGGAAATGCTGGCTTTTCTTGTGACACCACTACAGAATAGATTTAAAGGGTTGTCCATGAGTTTCGCAGGAGAATCGTTGCCTGGTCTGTTATGTTACAGATTTCTATATTGTCCAAGGCAGTTTCTGGTAACGAGGCATCCAAGTAGTAGATCTGATCTTTGTTAATGGAGATGTTTCGAGGGCAGCGATGGTTCTTTTGGGTTGAGTAAATTGAGACGAACGATGAACGGAAGGCTCATAAATCCACAATAAGGAACTGTAGTTCATCTTCAAAAAGGGCAATGCAGAGCATCAAGGCTGTCCCCAGCAGGAACCCAGCATTGCGCAAAAAGAAGGTCTTTGTCTGTCTCCTTCCAGCAGGATCCCGCTGCAACATGTCTGGGAGCTGAAAAGAGAGGGACATCAAAGTCTGTCCTTTACATACACACGATAAACAGCCTTTACTACATACTTGAGCTCTAGCAGTTTCACTTTAGTTAGTAAACGTGATCTAACATGTTAGATCAAACGTTGCATAGCAGTACAAAGATTTGCTGCAGTCTTCAAAAATGAGTGATACATTTACAGACCAAAACATATATTATATATTACAGTAGCATATATCCTCATGCAAGCTTCACTTGTGCCTGATAATCACATTTTAAAATCTTATTCTGTGTTCTCTCAAGTCTTTTATTTATGGGATCATTATTCTCCAACGTCATTGAAACCGGCAGCAATTGGGAGATGCACACTGGGCTTGGTGGAAAGAGCACATTATAGGGGTGTTTCAGAGCAGTTAACTTGCTTGGTATTGGTCCTTCGGAGAACAGTCATTTTGACATGGGAGTTGTGAACTTCTGTATCGAGACCAAATGATCTATCCTTTGCTTTTCAGTTATAACATGGCAGAAGACAGCTTAGGTTTGCTTTCCTTCTCTATCAGATTAGAAACAGGTGACTTAATTTCCTAATGCTTAGACCTTTAAGGCCATGCTTCTCCCAATCATGTGGCCTCTGCTGCTGTTCAGGCGACCCACAGGCAGGCCAGAGACTTGGAATCTGCAGTAGTATCTTTAAAAAGCAAAAGGGGGAGGGGGCAGTAGAGGAACTGCCAAAGAGAGACAAAAGGATGTATTCAGAATATTTCCTGATAAACTGTCACCATCTGGGGCTTATGCAATATAAACATGTAAATAAGAAAATAAGACTAAACATTTCATCCAAGAGAGCAGATGTTTCTTGAGCGGTCTCTGATCATGCGCAAGTTTTTTTTTTTTTTGCAAAGTTTTATATAGGGCGAACTCGCCCGAACCGAATCAGGTATCAGAGCGCTTTACATAACACCAGTTACGTTACATGAGGACGGACACACATTCATTTTAGACACGGGGAGATTAAGTGATTTGCCCAGAATCACAGGAGGTTTTGGCGTCGTTACCGAGACTCGAACCCAGATCCCCAGGTCCGAGGTCGAGCGCCCTAGCCGTTAGTTAGTTGATCCATCATCCTACTCAAAGGTGGCCTCTAATCTTTGGTAAATGGGTGCATCACCAGACCATATCAATATGCACTCATCTGTGAAGCAGGGCTGAGAATGTCAAGTCAGGAATTAGGGGATGGGGACCTTGCAGTGGCCAGCCCACTGAGGGGGGCCAATCTACCCTGACTCAGGAAATTTGCCCACAAGAGATCAGGGAAGGGCTTGCTCCTTGGGCCTCATGCCCTTTCAAGACACCTGTATCCCTCAGGTGAGGTATGGGTCCGAGACTAGATTGCAGCAACGGGTGGGTCTGTGGAAGCAGAGTGAAACCTGGGAAAACAGTGCAAGACTGGTCCAGCCGGTGCTCACAACATCCTACCAGGATTGATGAAGGAAGTTGGAATGTCTGCTGTTGGGTAGAAGCCTGTGCTCGCATCGAAGGGCTGCAATAAAGGCTTCTGCTCCACAGCTGCTTCTGCCCTTGTGGCTCAGACATAAATCCACCACAGTGGGAGTGGATCTGTGGAGGCCAGGGACCTGGTCAGCAAAAAAAGGGCATCGTGGTTCCTGTTATGGGGTTCCCAAGGTCTAGCTAACAGTGTGGAGCTAGCCTGAGCTGCCCCCATGAGCAGTGAGATCTATATTAGAACGAAGATGGTGGCACAACACAGTTGTGTATTTTAGGGGGCACTGCGTCGTGGCAGGACTCTGCAAATTTGAGAAAAGGGAGCCACCCTGACCTGTGGAGGTTATAATGGCTCTGCTCCAACTGATTGGTTGAGCTATCTGAAAGAAACAGTTAGTTATAGATTCCTTACCTTAGAATATTCCCCAGGCTTCCGACTGGATCAGCAAAGTTTTTCGTCAGCAGTACCCCTGCACGTCGGGCGGCTCCGCATCCGTCGTCAGTGTTGTGGTCGCCGGGATGACATCGTTGAAGTTACTTAGATGCCGCCTTCGTGCACTGACGTCAGTTCTTTTTTTTCCGCGCCAGCAAGTGCGGAATCGGAGAGCAGTACCCCCAGTCAATTTTTGAGTGACTTTTTGTCTACTTTTCGAGTCTTACATAGACTCCTGGTGCACGAGGGATGCCCAGTTTCAAGGCCTGCAGTTCCTGTTCTCGACTGATGTCGGTGACTGATCCGCACTGCGTGTGCCTCTACTGCCTGGAGCGCAACCACGACCCAAAGTCGTCCTCAGACTGCCAGACCATGGCCCGAAGTCTTTGCGGGAGAAAGACAGATCGCAGAGCTATCATCAATCTTCGTCGAAGTCTTCGCACTAGGGGTCAGGTAAGTCGAAGCACAAGAAGAAGCCGAAGAAGCATTGTCGCTATTCGACTTTCTGTCGGCCCACGTGACGAAGGATGCGGGAGATACCTCTCCTTCTGGGTCGACTCCTGGCTTTCCTCCCTTCCCGGGACCAACCCCTGTCCAGTTTTGTCAATTTTACGTAGAGATGCATGCCATCTTTGGGTAGTCCAACTCCGCTGGTGCGCCTTCGGGCCCCGCGGACTTGGCTGGGGGCCCTAGGCCTTCGACGCAGGTGGCTCCAGCCTCAGCTCCACAGGGCCCCCTTGGATCCAGGTCTGGATCCGGATCGGCAGCGGTCGACCTCGTAACACCTCCACCGGCGTGAATTCCACCGGCACCACATCCACAGCCGGCGCCAGCTGGACCTCCAGCCGACGTCTACCCTGGCTTCCACCCCGATGTGGATACGGAGCCCGACCTGCGCCGGATCCAGTGCTGGTGGGTACTTTAGTGCCTGCTTTCCACCCTGGCCATTTTCAGCCAGTATCGCAGCCAGAGGAGGGTGAGTAAGACTGGGAAGGGTCTGAGGACCCTCTCACTTCCCAGTTAGAATACGATCCAGACTGGAGAGTGGAACTGGGGGATGCCAGTGGTCTGGACACTTCACCAGACCTTGGCATGTTGTCTCCTCCTACTGTGGCTACGGAGGAGGGAGCGTCTTAGGCAGTAGGGTTGCGTAGGGCGGCCAAGGCCTTAAACCTCAAGCTACCTACTGTGGTAGTCAGGACTAACCTCCTGACAGAGGTGCTTCAGCTGGCAGCAAGCTCTTCGGAGCCCCTGCTGCTGTTTAATGCAGCCCTCACAGACATCCTTTTGGGCTCCTGGTCCAGGCCCACCACAGGGGCTCCTGTGGATGGGCTGGTTGCCGGTCGCCACCGCCCGGCCTCGAGCAGTGGCGTCAGCCCTGGGCCGGGGCTGCGGTCGGTGAACACTGCATGCCTCTGGGCCGTTATTCACATTCTGTATGGGATACGGAGGCGCAAGTGCATGTCCAGAACACCTTGATGGACATGCCTTTTGATGGCCGTCGCCTGTTCGGCGACAAAGCAGACAATGCCCTTGAGCGCTTCAAGGAATCTCGGGCTACGGCCAAGTCCTTGGGCCTCTCCACCACGTTTCCTGCACGGTCTGCTTTTCACCCCTTTCGTGGCCACGGAAGGGGTGCTCCAACACATTCTTTTCAGAGCCACAGGCCAGCGCAAGCTGTACAACCTCAGCGTGGCCGTGGGAACCACCAACTTGGTTCTGGGGGCCAGCGGGCAGGCCAGTCTGCCCCACCCCCCTCTGCAGCAGCCTCCTCCAAGCCCTCCTAGTTTGACCTTTCAGGGCCCATCAAACACGAGTGGGCGACAGGATTGGCCATCACCTCCCCCACTGGCACACCATCACGTCAGACAGGTGGGTTTTACAGATAGTCCGAAGTGGCTACTCGCTCCCCTTCTAGACTATCCCTCCAGCCCTGCCACCCCAGTACCATTGTATGTTGGGGGATCATCTGGTCCTTCTCCAACAGGAAGTTACCATCACCATAGAGCACGTTCCTGCCCCAGAAGTAGGTCGTGGTTGCTATTCCCACTACTTTCTGGTGCCCAAGAGGGACAAAGGCCTGCGTTCTATCTTGGATCTCAGGAACGTCAACCGCTTCCTCCGGAAGGAGAAGTTCAAAATGTTGACTCTGGCTTGTCTGCCCTCGACCCTGGAGACTGGATGGTAGCGTTGGACTTGCAGTACACTTATTTTCATATCCCCGTCCTGCCGGCCCACCGGCGTTACCTCTTGTTCACAGTAGGCCACGAGCATTTTCAGTTTATCGTGCTCCTCTTTGGCCTTACCAGCGCCCCATAGGTGTTCAAGAAAGTGATGGCGGTGGTCGCAGCTCATCTGCACAGATCAGGGGTTACAGTCTTTCCCTAGCTCACCTCAGGTAGTCTTCTCCCACCTCCAGACTATGGCCAACCTCCTGCATTCGCTGGGGTTCTCCAATCAGCATGTCCAAGTCGCACCTGACCCCCTCTTCATCGGAACGGTTCTGGACACAACGCAGTTTTGGGTTTATCCTCCTGAACAGCGAGTCTGGGATATTCGGGCTATGATTCAGATCTTTCAGCCTCTATCCCGGGTTTCGGTCAGGATGACTCTGAAGCTGCAGGGCCTCATGGCCTCCTGCTGATCGATCATGCCAGGTGGCATATGCGGGCTCTGCAGTGGGACCTGAAGTTCCAGTGTGCGCAGCATCAGGGGAATCTGTCCAATTGCGTCCAGATCTCAGAGGGTACTGCACGACAATTGCAGTGGTGGCTCACAAACCAGGAGTGGGTCAACAGAAGATCCCTCTCCCTTTCCCAACCAGAACACACAGTTGTGACAGACGCATCCCTTCTGGGATGGGGCGGCCACATGGGAGAGACAGAGATCAGAGGTCTCTGGTCTCCAGTGGAGTTTGAGCTTCACATCAACCTTCTGGAGCGCCAGGCCATCCGTCTTGCACTAAAAGCATTCCTTCCCTCTGTCCGGGGAAGAGTAGTGCTGATGTTCACGAACAACATCACGTATAACACCACCGCCATGTGGTACTGCAACAAATAAGGCGGGGTGGGGTTTTGGAACTTATGTCAAGAGGCCCTCCGTCTCTAGACATGGCTGGAACATCAGGGCATATCTCTGGTGGTTCAACACCTGGCAGGTTCACTGAACGCCAGGGCAGACTAACTCCGCCGCAGGTGCATGATGGATCATGAATGGCGTGGTGCATGATCTCTTTCAACAGTGGAGAAAGCTTTGGTTAGATCTACTCGCCACCGAAGAGAACATGCAATGTTGGCAATTGTGCGCGTTGGAATTTCCAAGGTGGCACTGGTTGGGTGACGCTTTTTATGGTGAGTGGAGTTGCGGTCTTCTATAGGCCTTCCCGCCTATACCACTTCTGCCCAGAGTGCTGGAGAAGATCATGTGCGACCGGGCCCAAGTAATTCTTGTGGCTCCGGACTGGGCACGAAGAGTCTGGTATCCCAAAATGCTCAACATGACCATCGATCCACCGATCGGACTGCCTCTTCGGGAGGATTTTCTGTCGCCGCAGCAGGGGACGGTCCTCCACCCGAATCTGTCCAGCCTCCACCTCCTTGCGTGGAGATTGAGCGGCGGCAGTTGACTTGCCTCCCAAAGTCTGTGATGTAATCTTGGCAGCCAGGTGTCCCTCCACTAAGACGGTATACATCTGCTGATGGAATACGTTTGTGGCATGGTGCACAGCAAAGGCTGTGGATCCCCTTTGTGCCCCTCTTTCTGAGGTTCTCTTGTTCCTCCTTTCTTTGGCCCAGCAGGGCTCTGCTCTGGACCCTCCTAAGGGCTACCTCTCGGGCATTTCAGCCTTTCTCTGGCTTCCTGATCAGCCTTCTCTTTTCAAGTCCCCTGTTGTAAATAGATTTCTTAAGGGCATTACTCACCTGTTTCCTTCGTAATGCCTCAGTGGGACTTATACTTGGTTCTAACCTATCTTATGTGCACTCCCTTCGAGCTGCTACATAACTGTCCTCTCAGACTCTTAACTCTCAAAACTGCTTTTCTGGTGGCCATCGCCTCTGCGCGCAAGGTGAGTGAGCTACAAGCTCTGTATTCCAAGCCTCCCTTTCTGGCTGTTCACCTGGACAAGGTCGTCCTCATAACTCGACCTTACTTTCTTCCAAAGGTGGTCACTTCTTTTCATATTGGCCAAACCACCACTTTGCCCACCTTCTTTCCGCCTCTGCATCCTTCAAAAGAGGAAGAGAGGCTCCACCGCCTGGATCCAAAACGGGCGCTCTCCTTCTGTTTGGATCGCACCAAGCAATTCCGGGTAGACGACTAGCTCTTTGTTGGTTACGTGGGCACCAAGAAAGGTCGTGCACAAACAAACCATCTCCAGGTGGGTTGTTCTGTGCATCAAAGCCTGTTACTCTGGCTAAGAAGGAGCCTCCAGTGGGGCTGCGTGCCCTTTCTACCAGTGCGTCAGCAGCTACTACTGCTTTGGGATGGAGAATCCCCCTAAATGACATCTGTCAGGCAGCTACGTGGGCATCACTGCACATGTTTACGAGACACTACTGCCTGGACAGCCAAGTCTGGAGAGACGACTTCTTCGGCCGTTCTGTTCTCCAGGATTTTCTGCTGTGATCTTGGTTCGTAGACCCACCTCTGGGGATGGTATTGCTGGGGTATCTAAGGTAAGGAATCTATAACTAACTGTTTCCTTTGGATGAACAAGTTACTTACCTTCTGTAATAATATATCTGTAAGAAACATAGGTTAGTTATCGATTCCTTACTGCCTCACCCATCCTCCCCGTTCTGCGAACTGATTTCAAGGGTTAAGAACATCCTTTCAGGGCCCTAGTTTTGTGCACCAGTGGTCAGTGTCTTGCATGGCTTTATGTTCTGGCGCGGAGAGTCATGTACAGAACTGATGTCAGCACAAGAGGGCGACGTCTAAGTAACTTCCACAGCCTAGATCGAAGATGTGGATCTCTGTGATCCTCTAGTGTCATGACCGCTGGAACACATTGAACAAGGTCAATGAGCCAGAAGGCCATATCTGAACAGTTGAAAGATGCACAAAAACCTGAACCACAATGCAAAAATCATTCAAGAAGGTGTCTGAGAAGGACTGGCTGCAATTAATAGATTGAATGCTTCTGATTTTTTCATGACTTGAACTCACTATTCACCTTTTACAACAATGCTGCGAGACAAGGGGTTAAAATCTTTCTTTTGCAAGAATAACAGCAAAACAATGGACTAGTGGTTCTCAAATGACCTCTTTCAGGTAAGAAATAATTCAAAGACTGATCCATCGGACCTCGTAACTCAATATGCAAGAATAAAAGAACTTATTAAATTTCTCACCACCAAAACCAGACACTGTCAAAATAAATGACTCATTCACCCACGGAAGTCCTTTTTTTTACATGGGTGAAAATAAATGCCTCAATTCAGTAAAAATCACAAGATCTTTAGGCTGCACAACTTCAATATTTTTGAGTCCTTCTCAAGCAAAATTTTGTTTACTAGAAAATCCATCACTGCGTCGAACAACACACCTCAGTGATAGACTATTATCATTACATGCCAAGACATGCAAATTGAACTCAGTTACTGATACAAATTTAACTTCCATCTTCCAAGGTATTAAACCTACCTTCTACCATGAGAACCTAATGCTTTCAGTTATCATCAAAAGTAGCTTCTCATTATTCTCCAACTTGTGGTGCAGACTAATCAGTTAAACCCTAACAGAAGGCATCTTCCCAAACTCTGAAAACTGAGCAAAACACTGCACTCATTAAACAAAAAAAGACAAGCTGCCCCTAGAAACCTAAATTGCTATGGACCTGTGACCATCCCATCCACGGGGGTAGACAAGGAAACCGAGAAATGTGTAGCCAACCAATTGAACACGCTTTTTGAAAACAATGACTTTGCCTCCTCTCAATCAGATGTTTGAAGTGTCTGTAGTAATGAAGCTGCAACCTTGAAAATCCAGGACAATATCCACTCTATGTGAGACAATGTATCCGCAATTATACTTTCCTTCTGGACTTATCTTCCGTTTTGACATAGTTGATTGGGTTCCAGGTGAATGACCAACTTCGTGGAGTATGTTGGTGTCAAGAAAGGGCAGGCAGTACAGAAACAGACCATTTCTCGATTGGTCTGTAGGATCTACTTCTATGGTTAACCCCACTTTTTGCTTGATGTGATGCTGTTTTTGACTAGTCTGACTGGGATACTGCTAATCAGGACCCCAGTCTATCTGCTTTTTCCCTAAATTGGTTTGTTCAGTACTTAGGTACACCCCAGATTGGATACTGGGATACCCTTATAAGTCCCTAGTATATGGTATCCATGTACCCAGGGCATAGGTACCCCAAAGGTCTCCGATGGGCTGAAGCATGTATTATGCCACCCATGTGAGACCATTCAAAATGGAATACAGGCCTGCCATTGCAGCCTGTGTAAGTTGTTGCTTACACCACGTACTAAAGATATAGGTTTCCCATAGCTAGGGTCACTGTACGTAAAACCTATAAATCACCCCTATAGCAGGCCTTTGCAATCCTGAAGGTAGGGTGCTTGGTTCTAAGTGAGAGGGTGCCCTGCATGAGCAGGACACCCCTGCAGCCTATGGAGTCCATTCTCCTGGGTTGTCAGTGAAGCAGCCATATACTATATAGAGGGGCACCGCATAAGTACGCGATGACCATCTCGAAAACGGCTCTAACTAGTCCTATCATGTTTGGTATCAAACATGGTGGAATCATACCCCCACACTGTAAATGGTGTGGGAGGTATGATACCAAGCACTGGAAGAGCCCTCCGTAAGGCTCTCCGTGTTCCCGGTACCAGTCTTCCAGACCTGGACAGCTCAAAATGGTTCCTGCTGACCAGAGACACATTTCTGCCCTCCTGCTGCTGAGCCAAGCTCGAGCAAGGGAAGGCAGAACAATAGGCATCCTGTCACAGGGAGGTGTGACCACCACCCAGACAGGATTTAGGGTATTGGGACTAGCTGGGTGCACTTGCCAGTGCCAGAAAGTGAATGGGGTGCACATTTGGTTCCCTGTGCATAGTCCAGTTCAAGATCAGAAAAATGGTTAGGGGTTCTGCCCACTTAACCCTCCCGTACCTGAGCAGGAGACATCCAAAGATGAAGAAGTAACAAAAAAAGGTACTGAAGGGATCAATCCTTTTTTAATTTTCAAGCAAGAAACACCTAATTATCTTGCGATTCAAAAAAAGAACATTGAAAACATATATCGGTTAATTTATATACACAAATATGAGCGGACATCTAGGGAGGCACAACAAACAACAGTCTATATACAAATTATCACATATACATCATATACAAATATACAAAACATGTACAAAGCAATCATTTATCTGTACCCTAAATTCAACATATATATACACCAATTTACATAGATGCCTCCTCTTAACTTGCAATGGAGTGCACAAAAAAATGGTAGTCCCAAAAGAGAAGCACCAAGGGGTTAGAACATCAACCCAATCTCTAATTATATAGGTGCATAACAGACAGAAATCAAATCTTTTTATAAGTAATAACAGGGGACTCCATTCAAAAAAGGTGTCGACGCAGTCGCGGTCGCGTTTCAGCCAGATGATGTAGGCTTCATCAGGACATGGGTACTCTAATTTCGGGGGCCCTGGCCGAGCCTAAAGCCGGTGGAACCGGCTAGTCCAAAGGACCACCCTCAAGGGTGGTGTGGGGGCCACTTTCTTTTCCCAGGTACTGCAACTAATATCTTTATGTCTCAAGTGTGTCCGCTCAGATAAGGGTGGACTCCAAAAAACACGTTGCTAGCAACACACGGTCTCACTAAATACAGCTGGTGACACGAACAAACAATGTTCACCACGGCGTCAGTCACTTCACCGTCTCGAAAACAGCTCTAACTAGTCCTATCATGTTTGGTATCAAACATGGTGGAATCATACCCCACACTGTAAATGGTGTGGGAGGTATGATACCAAGCACTGGAAGAGCCCTCCGTAAGGCTCTCCGTGTTCCCGGTACCAGTCTTCCAGACCTGGACAGCTCAAATGGTTCCTGCTGACCAGAGACACATTTCTGCCCTCCTGCTGCTGAGCCAAGCTCGAGCAAGGGAAGGCAGAACAATAGGCATCCTGTCACAGGGAGGTGTGACCACCTCCCAGACAGGATTTAGGGTATTGGGACTAGCTGGATGCACTTGCCAGTGCCAGAAAGTCTGAATGGGGTGCACATTTGGTTCCCTGTGCATAGTCCAGTTCAAACCTGTTCTGGGAGCCATTGGCTCCCGCTCTGGCGTGAAACTGGACAAAGGACCTGGGAGTAACCTCCCCCTGTCCAGAGCCTCTCCTGGGAGGGTCCCCTGAATCTTCCCAACCCTTTCTCTAGGGTACTTAAGGGCTTACCTGGGTGTAGGTCCCTAGATTTGTCGTGGGATAAGATTCAGATCAGACACCACTGCACTGCTACTGTCTGGGCACTCTGGACTTCGTTTGGGCCTGACTGGACTGTCTCCCTTCCAGTCTGCTGTATCGTCTGTGCATCATACAGAAACCTTCAAGGCCTGTGAAGCATCAAAGACACCTGGGGAAAATCTCCCTTGGAGTGAAGGAGTCACTCCCCTGCATTCGCAGGCACTGCAACTAAGTCGACCGGTCTGCAGATCCTGAGCTCCGCCGGACTTCGTGGGCTATGCAACACAGGTGGTGGTTTTCCACAGCTCCTGATGCCTGCCCTCTCACCAAGTTTGAGGCCAGTACCCTCGTGGGGGTTGCAATAACCGAACCCCTGTGCACCGCAACCAACTTGCAGTTGCAAAGGCTTGTTGACTTCTTTGCAAGAAAATCTTTGGTCTCCAAGTAGCACCAACCTCAAGCACCTCCGGTGACCAGAATCTTCAGCCACACCACATCGTATGCATTGTGGCCTGCATCATTTGGTGAGTTGCTAGAGGTCCTCTCGCGACTTCAGTGCCTCCAGCTTGTGTGTACACTTGAGGGTCACACTGGTTTCTTTTGGGCTTCCCTGATTGCTCAGGGCCTCCCCTGACTCCGCTCCTTTGGTGAGTCCCTTGGACCTTGCTGGTCCTGACATTGCTCTTTCTTTGATTCCTGCGTGGCTTGCCTTTGCCAAGGCTTGTTGGTAATCTCGCCACACACCGACCCATCAGCACTCGACATCCTTCGTGGGACAGCTCGTGCACAGCTCCTGGTACTCCTCAACATCGCCTGGTCCTCACAGCTGCAGAGTCAAGGGCCTCGTCATCCATCCTGCAACACTCAACATCGGATGTCATTTTTCTTCCAAGTCTCCTGGTCTCCCCTGAGTGACATAGACTCTGTCCCCTCTTCTTGCCGGTACCTCTCATCAATAATACATCCTCTGATTCCACCAGATACTTCTTCCTCCACAGCGGCACTTTCCTGAAGTCCTCCATTGGGTTTGACGGCGGTTTTCAACACCACTTCACACTTACGCACCCGGCTTCCCTGGTGTAGGTAACGTGGGTACTAGGGTGTCTACGGGTGGGGTGGCTCTCCAACCTTCTGACTTTCACAGGGTTTCTTCAGGGTCCACTGGGAAGGGTCCTTAATCTTTAAAAATCAAACCGCGCCTTGCACATAGACTTGTAAGGAGCACGCTGTCATGTTCCCACACTGCACACAATCCCCATAGGGTCCCTATCTACTTTACCTTGGGTGGTTCTGTGGGTCCCCAGCAATTCTACATCCTCTCGACTTCGTCCTGACTCGAGTCGTGGTTCTTATACCACTTTCTCAGTATACGATTTGGTCCCTCCTGGCCACTGTCTATGTAGTGCTATTTACTGTGGTTTTTTTGCTAAAGTATTGTGTTTATCTCCGTGTTGGAGGTTTTGAATGTACTAGAGAGTATTATATAATAAATACATATTTTTATAAATACTTGGTGTGGTTCTTTTCACTTAATCTATACTACAGCCTACTGCCGGGTGCTCTCCTCCCTCTCCACAGAATCTCTTACGCTGCAGCCGCCAACCTCACAGCTTCCACTGAGGTCCCGGGGAGCAGTTCTCTCGGCACCTCCAGCTGCTATTCATGCTCCGTGCAGCTCGCGGGCTGAGCGGCTGCGAGGCATGTAAGGAGAAGATTGGCTGCCGACTTTGACCCTCGAGCACTGCCTTAATAAATCATCAGCTGTTGCCTTAGTCATCTTATGCGCATATGACAGCCTCTCTAGCATCGTGCACTTGGATCCACCGAAATAAAAAAGAATAAATAAATATTTAAAATACGATAAACCTAGCCTCACTGGTCGCTGATTTAAAACACCAAACCTGACTCAAAATGGCAGCCCCTGGAGAGCGTCCATAGAAAGAGGACTGCTCCTCGAAACACTCAAGGTCCCCTAACTGGACCCCAACCAGGCTCGCCCTCAATCAGCTATAATAGAGAGAGGACTGCACAAATCCAGTCTACAGTAACAGAAAGAGGACTGCTCACTCTTACAACCCTGGGGCGGCCATCTTGAAGTGGCACTGACTGACGGCATTAACCTACAACAACCAAGACAAGCTGTTATCCCCCTTCAAGCACCACTATCCTAACGATTATGTCCACATTGACTGCCGCTCACTGATCCAGGTCTCCATGAGTTTGCCCATCCCAAGCCAACATGGTGGGCCATGGTCTAATTGCCTCTGGGACAATCGTTTACACCCTGGTCTACCCCCCAAACCTCTCAAAAACCGCCACAAAAGCCTTCAAACACCTCACCCTAAAAAACCATCCCGAGACACTGATCTCGGACCTACGTTACTGTGCGTACATAGGCACCATCACTAATGACCTCGTTTTCTACTCCAGAAGAATCCCCGCTTGGCGCAATACCTTGTCAATATTCCTTAATGTACGCTCATCCAGGAACATTCCATATGGCACTAAGCTCACAACAGTGCCATCAACAACCCTTCAAGCTGTCCTCACTATCACCCTCTACAAAAGCGGCATTGTACTGATCCAAGCCTCAACAAAAAACCTTGACAAATTCTCAGATCTTTTTACCACTCTCCGAAAACATGTGCATGACACTGGGACGCCGACCAACACACGGCCTGACCCTACTCCAACCCCCCTGCCCAAATTAGAACACCTTAATCCCCTCACTACTCCCACCAACCTCCTTAACGCTTTGGACCAGAGACCCGTGATTCCACCCCTCCATGCTCCCCACTCGAAATCCACGGCTTCCATCACAGCTCACCTTAACCCCACCAGGCCTCCTACAACCACCCTGTGCGAAATAAACCCTGAACCCTTGGTCTCCTCCCTCCATGCTCCCCACTCGGTCTCTAAGACCATTACGTCATCAGCATCTTTCGCTGTGGTAGATCAAACCAGCCCCGCTAACACTCAAGCCACCCCCTCCATGACTCCTAACACAGCCCACCCTTGCCCTCCAACCCCCCCGCCAGCACCGCTAACACTAAAGCCACCCCTTCCACGACTTCTAACACAGCCCACCCTTGCCCTCCAACCGCCCCCTCCCCAGCGACTCCTGCTGTTGCAGGTCATGCCAGCTCGCTAACACTCAAGCCACCCCTTCCACGACTTCTAGCACAGCCCACCCTTACCCGCCAACCCCCCCCCCCTCCGCAGCTATCGACTCTCTGCACTCCAAAGCCTCCAAAATAATTCTGAGCTTCCACTCCTCCATCCTCGATCTAGCAAACCTCCTCCACCTCGCCGAACTCTCTTTCGCAAACCTCATGCCTCAGCTGTCTTCCCTTCCAATCCCAGAGCCTCCCAAACGCCCCCTACTGACATCTTCGCCCCCGCAAGCACTCTAGCTACCTATCAGAGGAGGAAACCCTTGACCTCGCCCTCTCCTACAACCGTTCTCTCTTCTCAACAAATTCACATGACCTCACTGAAAAGGAAATCCTGGATTTTCTCAAAGACCATAACGCAGCCCCTACCTCTCTACCTTGTCTACCAGACGCGAGTGCCGCACACCCCATCTGCACGGTCGCTATTAATCCATACAGATCAGCCCCCTCTGCAATAAAAGGGTGATCAGAAGCAACCTTGCACCCGTACCCCTGTTGTTCCCAACCCCCGCTACCACCCCCCTCCCTGCTCTGAAGGGGCTCTTAATCAACTGCTGCTCCGCAGTAAAGCATGCGGCCGATGTCGCTGCTCTCATTCTGAACAACAACACAGACTTAGCCATTCTAACAGAATCATGGCTTAATGACGCATCATCCCCATGCCTCGACCTCTTAATCCCCCCCAACTTTAACATTGCCAGGCTAGACAGACAACATAACAAAAAAGGTGTCGGAATCGCCTGCATCCATCGCTCTAACCTCCTTGTCACAGAGCTATTAACGGATACCTCTGATGCCTGCGAATATCAGCCCTCTCAGTCTGCAGTAGCACCACCCTCCTTTGTAACCTACACATATTTTATCAACCCCCAGGCAATAACGAATCCTTCACTGACTACCTCATGGAAGTTATCACAGCTAAGAACTCCCCCAACACCAAAGACATTTTCCTCGGTGACTTCAACCTGCACTGGAACGACCTTAATGACCCCCATGTCAACGCCATTAAAGACCTCATGACCAATCTAGCCCTGACCCAAGCTTGCCCTCTCCCAACCCACTCGAAAGGGGCCATTCTAGACTGGATCATCTCCAAGGAGACAACCATCAAGCTCATATCGATTGACCCCTGCGACTGGTCAGACCACCATGCCATCACCTTCCTGCTACCTGGCACCCGCAGGACAAGGACACCACAATCGGTGCTCCCTAAACGTTGGGCCAGGGACACCAAAAACCTAGACCTCAACGAACTTGAGACTCGCTGCAAATCCGACCTCCCCCTGTGAGAAGTTGGCCTGGTATATGATGTTTACTATTCTAGTGAACACCTTGCACCAGTCCAAACAACCCGTATGGTGATGGTTGTAAGTCAACCTTATAGACCAGCTATCCTAGAGGTAGCGTGGGCAGAACAGTCTTAGGCTAAAAGACTCTTGAGGGCGCGTAAAGCCAGCTGTTTTACCATATGTAACCCCTTGAATATCAAATGAAAGGACACCACACAGGATATATATAAAATATAGATGTATTTATTTACTAACACACTCCTCTGAACTCTTTATGAGATCAGAGGCCAAAGCACATAACAAGTTATACTCAGAAATACTTTAAATAGCACGATTTACAGTTAGGCCCTAGGGGCGCATAAAACCATATACTAAGTAAGTGGTATAAGAACCACGACTGTGGAAAGGGAAAGGCCTAGGGCCTAGAGGATTGCTGGGGCTACACTATCTGACCCTTAGGTTAGGAGTAGGAGGCCCACAGGCGGCGCGTGCAGAGTCAGTACTCTCACGCGAGAGTCAATAGAAAGTCAATAGGAACGTAAAAAGGTAAGTAATGAAGTTTTAGGACACTTCCGGTCTAACTAGGATTACACAACTAGCAAAACTGGACACTAGGATAGTCAATCCCTTCAGGAGCACCAAAGTACTTGCGTTACCTCACCCACGGGCTGCGGGTGCATAGGTGTCAAAGTGTGTCGGGTTTTCTCGTCGTTTCCTATGGAACTGCGGAAGAAGATGCTGCAGGCGACCAGGAGGAAGATGTCCGGGTGGATCGGAGTTGAAGAAGACCTGAAAGCAGAGGGGACAGAGTCTAGGTCACTAGCCAGTGACCGGGTGGAACCAGGAAGGAACCAGATGTCGTCGAGGAGCAATCAGGTGCTGTTGTGAAGCTTGTCGTTGCAGCCACGCGGACCAGGAGGCGTCTAGGACGACCATGTGCTGGAGAGGAGCTGTCCCACGAAGGTTCTCGCAGATGGAGGGGTCGACTTCAGGATTGGAGCCAACAAGCCTAGGCAAAGGCAACCCACGCAGGATACACAAAAGGCTTCTGGTGCAGACCAGGAGGCTCTGTTGTACTTCACCTTTTATGGGAAGCGAGGGCCAGTCTGGAGCAACCAGACCAGCGATGGATTTTCACAAGGATCGTTGTCAGAGGGCTACTAGCCAACGGGCCAGCAACCGGACAACGCGTCGAGCAGAACACAAGCAGAAGGGCCCCACGCAGATCTCGTGGAGTGTGGAGGGCTGGTCTTCGGTGCAGGTGGAGCTAGGAGTCGGGGCGTCTCAGTCCCCAGTGCACAGCTTCGAGGATGCCTCAGGAGCTGGGCTGGTAGCAAATTGAAGACTTTCCAAGTTGCCTGCTTCCACGGATTCCGACGCCTTCCACGGAGCTCAGCTGTGCTGGAGTTGTGCAGTGGGGTCAGAGGAGTCCGGGGGTCGAGGTCTTGTCAGGCTCTGTGCTCGGGTTCCGGCGGGAACAGGGACAAAGCAAGCCGTCGAGTTGCTGGATGGTGCCTGGTTGCCCAGGGTGGTCACTCCTTGGCCACAAGGGAGATTCTTCAGTGTACAGCTTCAGTTGAATGTCGAAGGGTCCAGAATTTCGTCTTCAGTTCGATTCCAGGATAAATCTAAAGTCTCCTGGGTCAGCTCCTACCTTTATACAACTAAAGGGGGCTGGTTTACTCACTAGGTCCCTCCTATGGGTGGGACCAGGAAGGGGGGTGGTTACACCCCCTTTCCTTTGTGCAGTTTCGCGCCAGAGCTGGGGCTGGAGTGCCCCAGCAACCGGTTTGAACTGGGGTATGCATGGAGCACCTAGTGTGCCCCAAGCATGTCTCATTCTATTCAGCCCTCCCTGTCCCAATACACAAAATCCTGTCTGGGGTGGTGCTCGCACCTCTCCAGGCAGGAAACCTATTGTCCAGGCCTCCCTCGCTGGAAGGACTCCCAGCAGCAGGAGGTCAGACTTGTGTCTGTGGTAGCAGCATCCATTTTGTGACGCTGGGCTCTAGTTATCTTTAACCGGGATAGTCAGCAACAACATGTCTTCTCCCTCTAGAAGGATGGAATGCTACCCCCGTTGCCAGACTTGGTGAGGGGGTAGTATTCCAAAGCGTATGACACCTTACACGACATGTTTAGATAAAGCCAAACCAAAGTTAGCATTCAACCGCGAGGATTATAATGCACTTAAGAGTAAATGGTATGGCGATATCATAGAACAGCTATAAGGACATGGTTCCGAAAGCTGCAGACAGGCTCAGCTCATGTTAGAGAACCATCTCACACATAACCAAGCACTCTGCCTCCAGGATTGTTAAGGCCTGCCATAGGAGTGACTTATAGGTTACTGTGTGTCTATAAATAAGGGTAGATATAGGAATACTATACCTAAGCAAGGGGTGATTACACGACCTTGCCCCAGCTGAGTGATCAGCCAGTTGCTGTCCGTTTGAGTGGCCAGCCAGGGGTGGCATAATACATGCTGCAGCCCCTGGTAGGCCTTGGTTACACCTATGCCCTGAGTACCTAGGGTACACTCCACAACAATAGGAGAGAGTAAGGGTTTTTAACAAATCTGTGAGGTGGGAACTCCCGGTCCCCTTCTTAAGTATTCAACAACAAATGGAGGAGTACCCCCTGGAGGCGTAACAGAGAAAGGCTCTGTACCTAGAGCTTAAGGCTCAGTGAAGCACAGTGTGCCCAACCTTTTTGCAGGATAAAGCATGTCCTTTTAGAAGACCCCTCATTCACCATCCTGGTTGGTGACATGCTTCATCATCGGGGTCCCACCCCGAAGGCCGAGTGCCAACTGGGTGTGCTTCGACACCTGACTACAGTGGAGCGGGTATATTTTCTTTTTTATATGTAAAATAGTTCTTAAGGTGATAAGTGGTTTAGTGATAAGACTTTATTCCTGAGTGATTGAACCCCCATAAAAAAAGATGTGACACCTATGTCTAATTAGGTAGACTCCGGTGTCTAAGACGTGTAGTGTTTAAAAATAGCGACGTGTGCTATGTGATTTTAAAATTTAGGTCTACATGTTTCAACCATCTTGCGATTGTGGGTTTTCGTCAGGACCAGTGTGGGTGACCTGGGTGGTACGCACACGCTAAGGTGCGCCCTGCCCTCGATCACGTGAAAATTGCTGGGAACCACAAACTTGTGGACCTTTGCAAAATATAGTCTTCTCCCCAATCTGGAAGAAAAACCTGTAGAGGGAAAAAAGGGGGGGGTTGGGATCACGTAGACAAGCAAACAAACATTTGTTTTACATTTAACATATATTGTGCTTATAGAGGTGCTTAGCAGAATTAGCTGCTAAGCCGCTGACCCATGCTAGTTGCTAGTATAGCACCAGAACACACCTAAATGCGGTGGGGAGGTGCAATTGTGTTCTTAGCAGGCTGTGCATAGGTGGTTGTTTCCCCAGGGCCTCTCATGGTAAGGGCCTGGCATGGCGCCTGGGGGGGGGGGTTTTGTAAGAGGAAAGTGCGGGCAAATTGATTGTGCGGTAAACAATTAGGCCACGGTAGTCAAAACGCTGTGGGATTTAAACATGTCTCACATACACCCAGGGCGCTACATCTATGAATCCAAGTGGTAGGAATTCCATTCCAAAGATCTAGCCCTGTGAAGCCCAGATTTATGTAAAACATTAGGCTTACTGAGAGAGCGGTGTAAGCCGCTACATGGGCGTCTGGGTTCCAAGAGCTGCGCTCATGTCACCTGGATAGAAAAACACCATCTCCCGTGTTTTGGTCAAGTCCCGTGGGACCATTGAAGTACGACTTACTTGTGGCTTCTGCTCATCGGACTGGAAACCTAATTGGTTCCTGTTCGGTACGCCCCGTGGAAGTCCCTAGCTGCCTGTGTCAGCGTCAGAGTTTATCTGTACCTCAGGCCTTCCTGGAGGGGGCGGGGTGGGCGTGCCCTTTGTCACGTGGGACAAGGAACCAATCACTGGAGTGTCTCGCGTAAGCGAGGCTTGGGAGAGGTTACCACGCGAGACACTCCGGTGATTGGTTCCTTGTCCCACGTGACAAAGGGCATGCCCACCCCACCCCTTCCAGGAAGCCCTGAGGTACAGATAAACTCCGACGCTGTCCCCGGTAGCTTGTCTCCTTTCTGGTGAAGAATTGGCTTGGTAGTTTGGTCTGCCCTGTTCCCATGATGCACTGGGCCAGGGACAGACTAATTTGCATATAGCCAGGTTCTGAGCTGGGATGGGGCAGTGAGCTAAATAACGGTGATGGATCAAGCCCTGATCTTTGGACTGGGTAAGAGTGGTCTGCTTAATTCAGACACTCTGTTCATCACCACCCCCTTTTCTGAATCGTTTTTGGCCACTATAGGTGTGGCAGGGTATACTCAGACATGAGTCCCTTGCTCACTGCTCCATCAGGATTCAAGCAAGCCGGGCCGACGAGGCTGAAATGCCAGAAACCGGTCCCCGGTAGCTTGTCTCCTTTCTGGTGAAGAATTGGCTTGGTAGTTTGGTCTGCCCTGTTCCCATGATGCACTGGGCCAGGGACAGACTAATTTGCATATAGCCAGGTTCTGAGCTGGTATGGGGCAGTGAGCTAAATAACGGTGATGGATCAAGCCCTGATCTTTGGACTGGGTAAGAGTGGTCTGCTTAATTCAGACACTCTGTTCATCACCACCCCCTTTTCTGAACCGACGCTGACACAGGCAGCTAGGGACTTCCACGGCACGGGGCGTACCGAACAGGAACCAAGTAGGTTTCCAGTCCGATGAGCAGAAGCCACAAGTAAGTCGTACTTCAATGGTCCCACGGGACTTGACCAAAACACGGGAGATGACGCAACGTCGCTCATTTCGGTATGTACCCGCTTGTGTGTTTTTCTATCCAGGTGACGTGAGCACAGCTCTTGGAACCCGGTCGCCCATGTAGCGGCTTACACCGCTCTCTCAGTAAGCCTAATGTTTTACATAAATCTGGGCTTCACAGGGCTAGATCTTTGGAATGGAATTCCTACCACTTGGATTCATAGATGTAGCGCCCTGGGTGTATGTGAGACATGTTTAAATCCCACAGCGTTTTGACTACCGCGGCCTAATTGTTTACCGCACAATCTATTTGCCCGCACTTTCCTCTTACAAAAAACCCCCCCAGGCGCCATGCCAGGCCCTTACCACGAGAGGCCCTGGGGAAACAACCACCTATGCACAGCCTGCTAAGAACACAATTGCACCTCCCCACCGCATTTAGGTGTGTCCTGGTGCTATACTAGCAACTAGCATGGGTCAGCGGCTGAGCAGCTAATTCTGCTAACCACCTCTATAAGCACAATATATGTTAAATGTAAAACAAATGTTTGTTTGCTTGTCTACGTGATCCCAACCCCCTCCCCTTTTTTCCCTCTACAGGTTTTTCTTCCAGATTGGGGAGAAGACTATATTTTACAAAGGTCCACAAGTTTGTGGTTCCAAACAATTTTCACGTGATCGAGGGCAGGGCGCACCTTAGCGTGTGCGTACCACCCAGGTCACCCACACTGGTCCTGACGAAAACCCACAATCGCAAGATGGTTGAAACATGTAGACCTAAATTTTAAAATCACATAGCACACGTCGCTATTTTTAAACACTACACGTCTTAGACACCGGGGTCTACCTAATTAGACATAGGTGTCACATCTTTTTTATGGGGGTTCAATCACTCCGGAATAAAGTCTTCCAGTGAGTAGTATTGGCCCCTTTTTAAACCACTTATCACCTTTAGAACTATTGCACATATAAAAAAGAAAATATACCCGCTCCACTGTAGTCAGGTGTCGAAGCACACCCTGTTGGCACTCGGCCTTAGGGGTGGGACCCCGATGATGAAGCAGGTCACCAACCAGGTTGGTGAGTGAGGGGGTCTTCTAAAAGGACATGCTTTGTCCTGCAAAAAGATTGGGCACACTGTGCTTCACTGAGCCTTAAGCTCTAGGTACAGAGCCTTTCTCTGTTACGCCTCCAGGGGGTACTCCTCCATTTGTTGTTGAATACCTAGGGTACACTTCTACAGGGGCTGATAAGGTGAACCAATTCCCAATTGGATGTACCTAGGGTACATGGTGTGAATTTAGAGAGAGTGCATCTGGGCTGTGGGTCTGATTAGCAGGGCCACAGCCACATCTAAGTCGAAAACCAGTAAAGCACACGCAAAAAGTGGGGGTGACCATAGGAAGCAGACCCTACTCTCCTACACAACCCCCCCCCCCCAAACTTAGGGACATTAAACTAACCTTGACCAGTTGAGTCTTCATGTTCTAAGTGGAAATATCGGGAGAGTCCATCTGCATTGGCATGGTCAGTCCCAGGTCTATGTTCCACTGTAAAGTCCATCCCCTGTAGGGAAATGGACCACCTAAGAAGTTTGGGATGTTCACCCTTCATCTGATTTAACCATAGGAGGGGCTTGTGGTCTGTCTGAATCTTGAAGTGAGTGCCAAACAAGTATCGCCTCAGCTTCTTCAGGGCCCAAACCACAGCAAAGGCCTCCCTCTCTATAGCTGACCAACGTTTCTCTCTAGGGGTCAGCCTTCTGCTTATGAAAGCAATGGGCTGGTCTTGACCATCTATATTCAGTGTTGAAAGTACAGCTCCCACACCCAACTCAGAAGCATTTGTTTGGACTATGAACTCTTTGGAGTAATTTGGACTTTTCAGAATAGGTGCAGTACACATGGCCTGCTCCAGGTCATCAAATGCCTTTTGACAGCTAACTGTCCACTGAACTTTCTTTGGCATCTTTTTGGAAGTGAGGCCATTCAGTGGTGTCACAATGGACCCATAGTTTTTCACAAACTTCCTGTAGTACCCAGACAGGCCCAGGAAAGCTCTGACCTGTGTCTGGGTGATTGGAGGAGTCCAGTCTCCGATGGTCTAGATCTTACTCTCCAGTGGTTGAACCTGACCCCCACCTACCAGGTGGCCCAGGTACACAACCTTGCTCTGCCCTATCTGGCACTTTGTAGCCTTGATAGTGAGGCCTGCTTTTTGCAGAGCCCCTAAAACATTCCTCAGGTGGACCAGGTGATCCTCCCTGGTGGAGCTAAAGACAGCAATATCATCTAGATAAGCTGCACAATAGTCATCCAGTCCTGAGAGAACTTGATTCACCAACCTTTGGAAAGTGGCAGGTACATTTTTCAAACCAAAAGGCATTACCACAAATTGATAATGTCCTCCTGGGGTCGAAAATGCTGTCTTGGCTTTTGCATCCTCAGCTAATCTGATTTGCCAGTAGCCTGCTGTCAGGTCAAATGTGCTCAAGAACTTGGCAGAAGCCAATCTATCTATGAGCTCATCTGCCCTGGGGATGGGGTGGGCATCTGTCCTAGTGACAGCATTGAGACCTCTGTAGTCCACACAAAACCTCATCTCTCTCTTACCATCTTGGGTGTGAGGTTTTGGCACCAGGACTACTGGACTGGCCCAAGGGCTCTCTGAGGGCTCAATAACTCCCAGCTCCAACATCTTTGGGACCTCTGTCCTAATGCAGTCCCTGACATGGCCAGGTTGCCTGTAGATTTTACTCTTGACAGGCAGACTGTCACCAGTGTCCACCTCATTTTTTTTTTTTTTGCAAATATTTTTTTATTGCAGCAAAATCAGAGAAGTATACAGTATATTCAATCCTCTCCCCTTGGTACTCAGTTGAAGTGCCGCCCCCTCACCCCAGTATCACACAGCCATTCAGCTCACACCCCGGAGGTTGAGCGGCAATATCACGGGGGGAAAAGAAACTGCGCTGGAGCATTCTGTATATGTCTATAGCCACCAAGCGGGTGGGGAATGGCAGAGCTGCTTTTTGGTCCTAACGTTCCCTCCTCCCTGTCCCAAGTCCAGTTAAACCAAGGGTCACTTTACACCCACCTTGAACAAACCCCCCCCCCCTCCCCCGCAACACCCTCATCCCCACCTACCCCTCCACCCTCGTCCAGGACCACCCCTATCCGCCCTCCCGCCCCCGCCCAGGCCCCCCACCCCCCCAGGCGTGCCAGAGTATCACCTAATCGAGTTCTCAACCCTCCCAACAAGACCAGATCCGGAACATAGCACCAGGATTTATCAGCGACCATTCGTAAGTCCTCACATTGGAACGCAAAGGTAGGGAAGCAGCAAAGCGGGCCTAAGTCGTCCCCCCGTCAGGTGGGCGCCCCGCCGGAGCCGGACTATGCACCGGGGCGTCCTCCTCTTCCATGTCCAGGAGCGTGAGACCTAGGACCATCCCCTCCCACGCCCTGGCTCTCTCCAGTACTATGTCGTTGTCTATCCTGAGCGCGGCCCGCAGGCGAAGCTCACCCTCACATCTAGCCCATTTATGCAGCTCAGCCTTCCAGCGCTCTACCACGGGGCCCCGGGACGCCTTCCATTGGGACGTAATGGCCCGCTTCGCCAGGAGGAGCCCCACGTCCAGAAACTTGCTAGTGACTTTGTTTTTTGATGTGTGTGGGAACCAGTGTAATATGCAATGCGCCATGGTGAGTTGCAGGTCTCTCTCCGTCACCTCCCTCAGAACCTCCACTACTTCCTCCCAAAAGGGCCCCAGCTCAGGACAGGACCGGACCAGAACATGTGCTGGAAGTCGGCGGGGTCTGCCGGGCAACGCGGACAGGACGCCGGGTGGGCCGGGAAGTACTTATGCAATTTGTCAGGGGTCAGGTAGGCCCTATGCAGGACATAAAAGTGCACCAGCTGGAACCTCGCGTTGCGCGTGCCATTCCGGGCCCCCTCCAGTATGCCATTCCATGCCTCCTCGGGGATCTCAGTCGCCAAATCAGCTTCCCATTTCGCCTTCAAGGCCATCAGTGGAGCGACGGATTCCGAGACCATGCGACGAGCCAGGTACGTGACAGCCTTGACCGTCCCCGCCATCATCACGATGTACTGGCAGCCCAGGGACAATGGCGGCTCCGACATGCCCGCTCCCCAGTGTTTGCGGATCGCCGCCGTTAGAGCCGCATGAAGGAGGATGTCCCCGCCCGCCAGCTCAAAGCGGTCCTGGAGGAGGTCGAAGGGCAACATCGCCCCGTTTTCGTACAGATCACCCATGGATGACAGCCCCTGCTGATCCCATCCGTCCAGCCCGCGCCACGAGCCCCCGTGCGGAAGTGCCCCGCAGAGTCTAAGAGGGATCTCGGGTGCGTACGGAACCGTAATACCGCATCTCCGGCGATATCTGTTCCAGCATTTTCGGGCCGTCGCAAACTCCTGAGTGAGGTGGAAGTCCCAGGACGATCCGGGACAACACCTGGACCGGACCCGCCGGTTCTCCCGATCCGTCCGCCCCTCTCCTGGCCCGTGCTACCCACTGTGTCAGCCACTGCAGCTGCGCCGCCACGTAGTAGAGCTCGTAGTCCGGCACTGCCAGTCCTCCGTCCGCTCGAGGGCGGAGAAGTGTGGCATGGGCCACTCTGCGCCTGCCCGCCCCCCACAGAAAGCCGATGACCATCGATCGCAGCCGTCGAAAGTAGCTCGCCGGGATCCAGATCGGGAGGGTCCCGAAGAAGTAAAGCAGCCGCGGTAGGGTCACCATCTTGAGTAGCGCCACCCTCCCCATGAGTGATAATGGGAGTGTGCCCCAAAAGTCGAAGTTCCCTTTAGTATGCCTGATCGCCGATCCGATATTCCCCTCAAGGATATCGGCCCTGTCATGGAAGATCGAGGTGCCGAGGTATCGTAGGCTTCTCTCTTCCCAAGTCACGCCTTCCGTAGTTTGCGGGCATGCTCTCCGCGGGCGGGCCGGGAATAGGTGGGACTTCGCCCAGTTCACACGGAGGCCCGAGATACTGCTCAGCGATTGCAGGAGAGTCTAAGCACCACGCAGGGAGTCCGCCGAGTCCGCCAAGAACATCAGCAGATCATCTGCGTATAATGCAATGTGGTGTACTTGGCCATATACGTCCAGTCCCTGATACGCCTGGCCCATCCGGGCTCGCGCTGCAAGGGGTTCGACGGCCAAGGCAAACAGCAAGGGGGAAAGAGGGCATCCCTGACGGGTGCCCCTGCCCACCGTGCACATCTCAGAGATAACCCTCCCTGTTCTGACTCTCGCCGTCGCGTTCTGGTAGAGCAGCCTCGTCCAATCTACGAAGCCTTCACCAAGGCCCAGCGTTCGCAGAACATGGAAGAGATAAGGCCATTCCAGGCTGTCAAATGCCTTCTCCATATCGACAGCAAACACCACTGCCTCGTCGCCGTCATAGGTGTCAGCCTCTAGAATATGCAGGAGTCGCCGCACATTAAGCGCCGTATTGCGGGCTGGGATGAAACCCGACTGGTCCGCATGTACCAGCATGGGCATGTGAGGGAGCAATCGCGTCGCCAAGATCTTGCTCAGAATCTTGTAGTCCAGTTAAGCATGGACAGTGGGCGGTACGCCGATCTGTCCCATGGTTGCTTACCCGGCTTCAGTAGGGGGACAATCAGCGCCTCCCTCGTGGTCTCGGGGAGACAGCCCAACCGCTTCGACTCGTTGTACAGCCACGTCAGCCGGGGCGCAAGGAGATCCGCGTAGGTGAGATAGAATTCCATAGGGAATCCGTCAGTGCCCGGCGTCTTATTCCTTGCCATGCTCTTGATGGCGACCCGCACCTCTCTCTCCTCGATCTTGTCCCCGAGTCGTTTCGCGTCCTCCTCTCCCAGTTCCGGCAGGTCAAGACCCTCCATAAAGGTCTGGAACTCCTCCAACGAAGGGAGGACCCTGCTGCGGTAGAGTTCCGTGTAGTAGTCGTAGAACAACGCGTTGATCCCCTGCTGATCAAATCTCGCCGCCCCCGCGTGGTCCCTGAGCTCAAGGATGACCGAGCTCCGACGGGCCAGGTTGGCCAGCCAGGCCAGGAGGGCCCCCGATTTGTCGCGTTCCGAGTGCGCTCGCGTGAGGTAGGCCTTGTAGTCAAAGCACCGGAGGCGCTCCACCGTCGCCGCCACCGCCTCTCGCGCCCCCAGCAGGGCCTCGTGAGTGTCCGGCCGCTCAGGCCTCGCCCTCTCCAGCCTCCGCAGGGTCTCGTCCTCTTTCTCAATTTCTTCCAGTAACGTTCTCCGCACTCCCGATGACGTCGCAATGCACTGGCCTCGTAGCGCAGATTTGAATGCGTCCCATTCGGTCGCAGCCGAACCCGCCGTGCCCGCATTCACCTGGAAATACGCTTCGATGCCCGATGCAATTGTGGTCCGGAAGAGCTGATCGTCCAGTGCCTCAGGGCGGAGTTTCCAAGCCGGAATCCTCGGGCGGATTTGCGACCAGCGCAGCCGCACGAGAAGCGGGTTGTGGTCAGAGATCGAGCGCGTGAGATATTCACTGTGGCACACTTCCGCGTGCACGTCCTGTGAGCACAGGAAGGCATCAATGCGGACGTGTAATTCGTGGAGAGCGGAGAAGAATGAGTAGTCCCTGTCCGATGGGTGGTTAGCCCTCCAGGAGTCGACCAGTCCCCACTGGCGTTGCCAGGCGGAGCGCGCGAGTGCAAGTCTACCAGCTGGTGCATGCTGAAGGGGGGGGTGGGATCTGTCCAGGGCAACGTCGGTCACACTGTTAAAGTCGCCGCCCAGGAGCAAGGGCTCCACTAAGAACTGGGCTAGTTTTTTGGACAGAAGTGAGAGGAAAGCAGGTTGGTCCACATTCGAAGCGTACAAGCAACCCAGGTTAAGGTCCCTCCCGTCCAGCTTGCCTCGCACTATTATGTATCTCCCCTCTGGGTCAATTACCTGTTGTGTACACTGGAAGGGTACCCCCACCCGTATCCAGATGGCCACCCCCCTAGCATAAGCAGAGTAGCCAGTGTGAAAGACCTGCCCCCTCCAGCGCCGCTGCAGTGCCCTCCCTTCCTTATCCAGCAGATGTGTTTCCTGAAGGAAGGCGATGTGTATGCCCCGCCTGACCAGATAGGAGTGGATCTTATGCCGCCTAACCAGTGTCCACCTCATGGGTGCACCAGCTTGTCTGACATGGGGTCAGAGAAAACAGATGTCTGAAGGACTGAAGAACTTGTCTGCAGTCCTGTTGCTGATGTTCAGAGTGGCTGTCTGCAAAGACTACACCATCCACTGACCCATCATCAGGGTTCTGAGTAAGCAGGTCTGGGAGAGGGTCACTCTTCCTCCTGCCCCTCATCTGTAGCCATGAGCAGGCCCATGTCTGCCCTGTCGACAAATGCTTTTAGTCTGTTGACATGAAGCACCCTGTGGGGGCTTCTGGGAGTCCCAAGGTCCACCAAGTAGGTGACATCTCCCTTCTGTTCAACTATTGTATGGGGTCCAGACCATTTGTCCTGGAGTGCTGCTGGGGCCACTGGCTCCAACACCCATACTTTCTGTCCTGGCTGGTACACAGTCAGCACAGCCTTTTGGTCATGCCAAGCTTTCTGAAGTTCTTGGCTGGCCTTAAGGTTTTTGGAAGCCTTCTCCATGTACTCAGCCATCCTGGAGCGGAGACCAAGTACATAGTCCACTATGTCAAGCTTAGGCTTTTTGAGAGGTAACTCCCATCCTTCCTTCACAAGACATAGTGGTCCCCTTACAGGATGCCCAAACAAAAGCGCAAAAGGGCTGTATCCAACCCCCTTTTGTGGGACCTCTCTGTAAGCAAACAGAAGGCAGGGTAAAAGGATGTCCCATCTTCGCCTCAGCTTTTCAGGTAATCCTTTTATCATCCCTTTGAGGGTCTTGTTGAATCTTTCCACAAGCCCATTGCACTGTGGGTGATAGGGGGTGGTGAACTTATAGTTGACACCACACTCCTTCCACATTGCAGTCAAATATCCTGACATGAAGTTTGCACCTCTGTCAGAGACAACCTCCTTTGGAAACCCCACTCTGGAAAAAACTCCAAGTAGGGCCCTAGCCACAACAGGAGCTGTTGTGGTCCTCAGGGGAATAGCTTCTGGATGCCTGGTGGCATGATCCACTACCACCAGTATAAATCTGTGCCCAGATGCTGTCTGGGGTCCATTGGTTCTACAATGTCTATCCCCACTCTTTCAAAGGGTACCCCCACCACAGGTAGTGGTATGCGGGGGGCCTTTGTTGTGCCACCTGATTTGCCACTGGCTTGGCAGGTACACAGGAGCGACAAAACTCCTTGGTATCTTCTGACATGTGGGGCCAGTGAAAGTGAGGGACAAGACTGTCCCAAGTCTTGTTCTGGCCCAGGTGTCCTGCTAAGGGAATATCATGGGCCAAGGTAAGAAGGAAGCCCCTAAATTGCAGAGTCATAACCAACCTCCTGGAAGCACCAAGCTTGGGGTCTCTAGCCTCTGAATAAAGGAGCCCATCATCCCAATACACTTCATGGGTACCTTGAGCATTCCCAGCAGCCTCAGCAGCAGCCTGCTGTCTGAGGGGTTCAAGAGAGGAACAATCTAATTGAGCCTGCCTCAGATCTGCCCTTGAGGGTCCCCCTGTCCCAAGAAACTCAACCTGATCAGGTTCAAGTTCTTCCAGGACAGTTCCCTCTTGGATCTCAGAATCCTCCTCCTGGGAGGGCTGATCCTCAACCTGAGGCAGGGGGGAAGGCCCTGCCTTAATCCTCTTGCTCTTTCTCTAGGGTAGTGTCTGGTCTATTGTTCCAAGATCCAGCACTTGTTTAGGTAAGCACTTTTTGGCCTGTGACCTGGTCACAGCAAGGACAAGTGCTGATATTCCCAGCATTTCTGCATGGGTCCTATACTCCACCTCAGACCAAACTGAGGTTTCAAGATCATTACCTAACACACACTCTACTGGAGGTCTGAACTCACAACCACTCTTTTGAGGCCAGTTACCCCTCCCTAGGAGAAGTTAACAACTGCCATACTGTGGGAGGTAGTGGCATCGCTAGCGTTGGTCACTAGGTAGGTTTCACCTAGTATGATCTGATCAGGTTTCACAAAGTTAGGTGTCACCATAGTGACACTGGCACATGTGTCCCTGTAGGCCTGAGCCATTTTGTCATTAATAAAAGGTGTCTGCCTGTACTTGCTAAGATTACCAGGACTTATAGTAGAGGACATTGCTATGTCCCCATCACAGACAAGAACAGCCTGAGTTGGTACTCTGACTAGGCCAGAGTCCACCTCAGTTCCCAGGGTTAACCCTATAACACCCTTTTGCTGTGAACAACCACTTACAGCTGGACTAGGGGGAACAGTTGCCTTAGGGGCATTGGTGGTTGGTGCTGTGCCCTTCTTGGTGCACTCACTAAACCAGTGAGAGACTGACTTACAGTATCCACACCAGGGCTTCTTTGGACCTTCTTGTTTCTGTTTGTTCTTTTTGGAGCCACCCTCCCCCTGTGCCTTTTGGGGGCCTGGTGAAGACTTCTGGTCTTTTTATTTCTGCTCATTACCCTTCTGGTATGCCTTTTTCTGATCACCCCCTTGGTTCTGGTTTTTCTGCTTGATCCTGGTTCTGACCCATTTGTCTGCCTTCTTTCCCAATTCTTGGGGAGAGGTCAGATCAGAGTCAATCAGGTACTGATGCAATAGCTGGTTTTGACAGTTGCTAAGGATTTGCTCTCTCATGATCAAATTATACAATCCTGTATAGTCCCTAACTTGACTTCCCAATAACCAGCCTTCCAGAGCCTTAGTGGCACAATCAACAAAATCAGTCCAGTCCTGAGTCTGTGTCTTCTGGGTATCTCTGAACATCAACCTATACTGTTCAGTGGTTAGGCCAAACCCATCAATCAGAGCACTCTTCAGGACAGAGTAGTTGTTAGCATCCCCATCACTAACCGTGAGGAGCTTATCTCTACCTTTTTCAGAAAAGGAGAGCCATAAGATTGCTGCCCACTTACGTTGGGGTACCTGCTGCACTTTGCAGGCCCTCTCCAAAGCTGTAATCCATTTGTGGATGTCATCCCCTTCTTTATAGGGGGGCACAATCTTGTTTAGGTGTCTATTTTCATAGGACCTATCTTTATCCTTGGGGATATTGCTGCCACCAGTGGGTTCTAACCCACTTTCTCTATGCTCTCTAGCACGAGCAAGCTTCTCTTTGGCCAGGGCAACCTCAAGTTCCTGTCTTTCAATCCTAAGAGCAGCTTCTCTAATCTTTGCCTCATGTTCCCTTCTCTGAGGGGAAGTCATCCCTCTCTGAGGAAGGCCATGAGAGCTATTTGAAGCATGTAATCTGATAGAGTCCCTGGAGTGGGATCTCCCTCTTCTCTGCCTCTGGTTAAGCCCACTTGGGGGTCTGTATGAGGGCTGCCCATACTGACTCCCACGAGGTGCCGCTCGTTCAGAGGACTTATTCTCAGAGTATCCTGCCCGTCGCTACAGGAGTAGCCTACCAGCAATCTTGCCCTTTCTGTGTCCTGCGTGTGGAGGTAACCATCAGCGAGGCCGCAGCGGAGGTGAGAGGCGCGGCCCCGGGACTGCGAGGACCAGCAATCAACAGCACCAGCTGTGTCCTCTTCCCGCGTGAGCCGCGCCCCCTCCCAGTGCCCCGCCCCCACCAAAGCGCTCTTCACCTCTCGCGGCCCTCGCTTCGTGGGAGCCGCTCGTTCAGAGGACTTTTTCTCAGAGTATCCTGCCCGTAGCTACAGGAGTAGCCTACCAGCAATCTTGCCCTTTCTGTGTCCTGCGTGTGGAGGTAACCATCAGCGAGGCCGCAGCGGAGGTGAGAGGCGCGGCCCCGGGACTGCGAGGACCAGCAATCAACAGCACCAGCTGTGTCCTCTTCCCGCGTGAGCCGCGCCCCCTCCCAGTGCCCCGCCCCCTCTCACCTAATAGGAACTTAAGTGACTCTATTAACGCGCATCGCGGGACGCACGCGGGTCGCAGCCCGGGGCAAAGCCCGGGCCAAGGGCGGGCCCGTTTAAGCCCGTTATAGACCGGGTAAGACTGGACTGGGCCACCCCATTGACATTTTCTGCAACTCTTCAATTCTTTTTGTGTGTTATTTTAGTTACTGTTCCTCTGTTGTGTCCCGGAATAGTACACCATTTTCTTTTAGCCCCGTGCTTGTTTATTATTAATTAATTATATTATAACTATGTCGCCCAGAAACACGAGAAGCAGTAAAACTTCCCGTGCTGCCCAGACCATCGGTCCGATTGATCACTTTATAGCACGAGCCAACGACGCTATTAACCAGGGCGCCCTAATACTAGAAAGGCGGGTTTCTCAAGATCTAGCGGCAGCCAAACGTTCCTCACTGGGACTACTGGCCTCAGCTAGAACCCCACTGCGCAACCCTGACCCAGGTGCGCCATTGGAATCTCATACCGTTCCCGGTATCGTGGACTTATCAGTGACTATTGACCTCTCAACTACTCAGCTATCCCAGTCCCCCTCACCCCAATCTCCTTCATCACTTGAGAGAACACCATCCCATTTTATTAATCCTACTGGCGAGGATTCTTACACCCGGGGTTTGCGGGAGGGAGCTATATCAAAGAAGAGTAAAGGGTCAAAAGGAAAAAAGAGCATTCCTCAAACTATCTCCCAGGCTCGTCTAGAACCTTTGACCCAATCTCCTACCCAATCTTCCCCCGCCAAGCAAGGGACTAGCAACGCCATAACATCTCACCAAGAGGTCCATTCCACAATACCAGCTAATACCAACCCCTCCCTTAATATGCTGAATACCAGCCTCAACGGTACTGAGGATGGAGGGCAGGGTTTTTGCACCCAAGATACACTTCTGTTAGAAAGAATAGAGATACTAATCAAGTCTCATATGCAACCTATAGAGTTAGCCCTGTCCAAACTTGAAAAATCCCTAGAAGTGCTAATTTCAGATTATAAAACTAACAAGACCCCTACTCTCACTCTTCCCGTGGCTCAATCATCCAATCCAAATCCCCCCATAACAGGGGCAACACGATCCGTCAAGCCCCAAAACCTATAACCACCAACGTAGCAGCTCACCGGCAACCATCTAAAACGGCTGCGCAACAAACGATTTCTTCTACTGTTGTAAAAAAGGGTCCAGCAACTCCTTCAGTTCTAGTTCCAACATTGCCCTCCGGCCCAACTCACATTTCAAATCACGCCCCAAACTTACCTAAACCTCCAGCAACAAAAAACGCCGCCTATAACACCAAGCGGACAAATAGTCGCTCTTACCATCTTCCCCCGGAAGCCTCCCCGTATGTTGCCATCATGACCGGGGTCCCTGAGTTAAACTCTAACTCAGAGGAACCTGGCTGGTCTTTAAAAAACAAAGTCCTACATTGGTTGTCAGCCAACAGGCCCCTCCCTCCCTTTGCTAACTATCGAATTACAACAGTTCGCAGGGTTCCGTGGGTAGGCAAAGAGTCAAAATCCATACACGGGGATTGTGTGATCATTAACTTTCAAGATCCACAAGCAGTCGAACACATCTGCTCCTGGGGTTCCGAACTATCACAAGATGGAATAGGCACCAAACGTTTATCTTTCTTTTACCCGCCCGAAAACCGTTTTGTGTCTGGCCCAGAATGGAACTGGACCCAGGTAGGAAACTGGAACAGAAGACCCGATTGGGTTGACTGGGCAGGACATGGGGGTCGAAACACTGTGCCATCTTACGGCTGGAGGGGTGTTCCCACACATAACAGATACGATTGTCTAGAGATGGTGGATTGACCACCACCTGTTATCATCCAAGACAACGTGGATTCTGCTATCACCCAGGACAACGTCAATTTTCTTTTTCCTGGATCACCACTGCCTTTCCTTCCCTTATCTTTTCCTTCTCCGACTCTCTCCCCCAGCCCCCAGCCATCGTCCTTCATAGATGTTACTCCCATGTTAACAGAAGTACCCCAGTTGCTGCTTCCTGAACCCCAGTCCGCCCCTGTCCCCGACGATAACTGTCTTCCCCCCTACATTCCACTCCTTCCAGGAAGTTCAGTGGTTGTGACCCCATCCTCTTTCTCCCTATCATTATCTGTACTGTACTGGAATGTAGCAGGTCTTCGATCCAAGACCGTTCACAAATCTTGGTTGGATTTTGTTTGTACCCATCAGATAATTTGTTTACAGGAGACCTGGACAACCGAACCAATACATTTGTTAGGTTACAAAACATTCCATTCCCCAGCAAGTATTACTACCCACGGAAGGTCTAAGGGAGGCCTAGTAACGTACATTTCCAATAACCTGAGTGTAAAGTCTATTACTGTTTTGCATACTACCACGAACTACCAGATCATAGCGATTATTTTTAGCAATTGTATGTTATATTGCTTTGTTAATTTTTATAACAACCTTTCACCTGTAGATTGTGTAAAAACTGTTTCAGACATTTCTCATCTTCTAAATGAACAACGAGCAAACCATCCATTATCTGTCTGTAACGTTATATGGGGTGGGGATTTTAATGTTCCATTGTGTTCCAACTACAAGAAAGGCATCTGTGGCCTTCAGGACGAAGACGACTGCCCCTTGACCCATTTTATGCATTCCCAACTAGGCGACTCTCTCAACGATAGTCTTTTGTCACTAGAATTGATGTATGCTAATGAATTAGCTGACCCTTCTGTAGACTTCAGACCAACGTTCCATGGCAGGGGCTTTTTAACTACCATTGATTTTATTTTATGTTCCTACACTTTACAGGGCACGCTTCTTAATTTCCGTACTGGCTCCGTAATCTCAGGTGACCAGTTTCTGAACAGTATCACCCTCAAGATAACCTTGGATGACCCCCACCCAAATAAGAAGAGTTTATTGACCCAGAATTCCTTGGCCATGGACAGAACCAATGGATTTTCCGTAAAATGGTCCAAGAATGATCCCACAACAATCACCACCAAGATCATAGCTAAGGCACTCCCCTCTATAAACATCTGCCTGGCGGACGAATCTCCTTCTGAGCTTATCATATCTAGCTTTAAAGAGATTTTAAACATCATTCAGACCGAGTTATTCCGCCAACACAAATTAGGCAACCAGCCCTCCCCTAGATGGTTCAACTCGGCCTGTCGTAAAGCCTTATCTGCTTTAAAAAAGGCAACTCATAATCCTGTTCGCGACAAAAAAGAAATAACTAAACTTAGACGAGAATACAAGCAGGCCCAAAACAACTGTAAAAGGGAACACAAGAAAAAACTATGGGCCCAATTACACGCTAGCTGCCAAAGTAAGGACAGCTCCCAGTTTTGGCGCGTAATCAAATCCCCTTTTCTGGCAGATGTTAATTCTCACCAGCACCTGGATGTGGCAGTGACTGCAGACGAATGGGTGACCCATTTTTCGAAAATCTTTAGTGGTTCCCCTTCGGTCTGCACCACCCAGGAAACAACGAGGACGCAGGTATACCCAATAGAACTCGATTTCAGTCTAAGTGAGATCACACATGCTCTATCCTCATCTAAAACCGGAAAGGCCCCTGGTCCTGACGGAGTCCCCCTTGATATTTTTGTCTCCAACATCGAATTGTGGTCTCCCATCGTCACCCAGGTGATGGTGGCGGTAGCAAAAACTGGACTATTACCCTCTTGGTCCTCTTCCATACTTCTTCCAATCTTCAAAAAGGGAGACCGAAACAATCCAGCCTGTTATAGGCCTATTTCCCTCCTGGATTCCATGGGGAAGGTCGCGGGTCGCCTGGTCCTGGAACGTCTACAGGACTGGGCGACTGAGAACAACATCATGACCGACCTTCAATATGGTTTCCAGGAGGGGCTCGGCACTGTCGAGCAGGCCCTAAATCTAACTCTGTTAATAGGCAAGTATGAGGGGGCAACCTTTATATGGTCTACGTCGACCTTAGTGCGGCGTTTGACTGCGTAGTTCACGCTAAGTTGTGGTCCATTCTAGACGCTCTGGGTGTTGATCCTCCACTCATCAAGTTCTTACGCGAGCTGTACTCCGACGCCACGGCGTGTGTAAGGTTTGGCACCGGTGGTGAACTTTCACCCTCATTTCCAGTTACCAGGGGCGTCAGGCAAGGCTGTGTCCTGGCCCCCTTTTTATTTAATCTATATACAAACGGGCTGGAACAAGCAATGTTAGTCGGGAACCAGGACCTACCTACCATCAGTAATCGCCCCATCCCAGCATTACTCTATGCTGACGAATCTGTATTATTAGCCAGAACTCTTGTCCAGCTACAAAAACAACTGGACAAATATTACCAGTTTATGCTTTCCTTGGGGTTAAAAGTGAACAAATCCAAAACCTTTGTTATGTACACAGGTCCCAAGGTAAAGAATCCTAAACCTCTTTACATCGAGCAAGTCAGATTAGAACGAGCCAGAGAATATCCTTATCTAGGCATGCTAATTGACGACCAACTCTCTTGGAAAAGAGGGACAACAAGCAGGAAGCTACTCTATCAGAGAGCGACTTCGGCGCTCGTCTCCTTTTCCCGGAAGTTGGGTAAGCCTGCACCATCTGAGCTGCTACAAATCTACCACGCCAAATATCTTAGCATAGCAACATACGGAGCAGGTGTCTGGGGTTTTGTCCCCACAGATAGCCTGCAAAAAATTCATAATGGCTTTTTAAAATATCTACTAGCACTTCCACCTAGTGCTCCAAATTACGGCTGCCATATTGAGCTTGGTATTGACTATCTCTCTGATAACATCAAATGTCATCCAATCCTCTTATGGCACCGCATTTGGAACAAGCCTCAATGTCATTTAACTCGTTCTTTGATTTCAGACTGCCTGAGTATGGTAGGCTGGAAGAAAATCCCGTGGTTATTGTATGTTTTTAATTTTCTTGAAGACCTGAATTGTGCACATTACTTCACCGAGCCCTCTTCAATGGTTGATATTAGTAGAAGCACTTTGAAAAATCTATGTTTCAATCACCTAAGAGACTTATGCCTATCCAGTGAAGTAACTAAACAAACCAACGTGCAAATACTGTCAGTCCAAGTTTCCGCAGCTATCCAGCCTTACCTTACGTACTACCTATCCAATTACGAAATGAACTTATTGACTAGGTTTCGTTTTAATTTATTTTTTCGCCTTGTCACTTTACCCACTGTCTCAAATTGGTCCCGCGAATTAATCAAATGCCCGTGTGACCAAGTATCTCCTCAATCAACCATTCATCTAACTTTCTTTTGCCGGTATTACAAACAAGCGCGTAATCGATGGATTATTCCACTTTTGCGCCAAATGGGATTGAGGTCATGTCGTCCAGCATTTCTGGCTCTTCAGCTGCTAGATTCACAATATGTGGCAAAGAACGTTGCACTTTTTCTAAAGTCCTGTGTAAATACCCGTAGCAAACCAGGTCTAACTTTTTAATTGATTGACTGATGTACTTTTCAATTAACTCTTATTCCAGATTACAATTTAATAGTCTTTATATTGTTATTTTTAAATGTAATAATGCAAAATGTAATCATATAACAATGTTATAATTGTGATTTTATATAACTGTATTTTGTATGATGTACTTTTCATGATTATCTCAAGTTAATCGAATAAAAGTTTTTTGAAACGGACTCCCATGTATGCTTAAGTTAGCCTGACTAAGCCTTCTGACTATGGTCTGACTGTTTGTCTCAGGATCAGAATCATCTCCTTCTCCCCCTTCTCCTTCTTCCTCATCTGGAACTGGAGTATCAGTGGTACCCTCTGTGGAGGGCAGGACTTTATCTGAGCTACCTGAAGCACCCGAGTCAGGTGTCTTTTGAGCATCATACTCTTCTAAGAGCTCAACTAAGAACTTTAGGGTAGGGTTTGAACCCTGTTTTAGCCTTCTAGAAGTACACAATTGTCTCAATTCTTGGAAGGCTAAGGCTTCATATCTTGAGGCAGTCCTCAAGGGATCTACTTCTGCAGGCAGAGAACCACTGGGGTTCACTGTCTGAGACATGTTTTCTAGTGAGGTGTGGTGTTGCACCTACCTACACTATTTGTTTTCCTACAGAACCTTTCTAGGAGTTGTAGTCAGGGTGTGCTAGGCCCAGGCTCTACAACAGCAAAGTTTAGTAGAACTTAAGTATACTAAGACTTGTTTTTATATGTACCTACAGGTACCTATGTGATCTTTCAAATTATATCTCAAGATTACAAGTGGTAAAACAGAAAGCTCCAATCCCAACCGCTGCACACCAATGTGAGAAGTTGGCCTGGTATATGATGTTCACTATTCTAGTGAACACCTTGCACCAGTCCAAACAACCCTTATGGTGATGGTTGTAAGTCAACCTTATAGACCAGCTATCCGAGAGGTAGCGTAGACAGAACAGTCTTAGGCTAAAAGACTCTTGAGGGCGTGTAAAGCCAGCTGTTTTACCATATGTAACCCCTTGAATATCAAATGAAAGGACGCCACACAGGATATATATAAAATATAGATGTATTTATTTACTAACACACTCCTCTGAACTCTTTATGAGATCAGAGGCCAAAGCACATAACAAGTTATACTCAGAAATACTTTAAATAGCACGATTTACAGTTAGGCCCTAGGGGCGCGTAAAACCATATACTAAGTAAGTGGTATAAGAACCACGACTTTGGAAAGGGAAAGGCCTAGGGCCTAGAGAATCGCTGGGGCTACACTATCTGACCCTTAGGTTAGGAGTAGGAGGCCCACAGGCGGCGCGTGCAGAGTCAGTACTCTCACGCGAGATTCAATAGGAACGTAAAAAGGTAAGCAATGAAGTTTTAGGACACTTCCGGTCTAACTAGGATTACACAACTAGCAAAACTGGACACTAGGATAGTGAATTCCTACAGGAGCACCGAAGTAATCGCGTTACCTCACCCACGGGCTGCGGGTGCATAGGTGTCAAAGTGTGTCGGGTTTTCTCGTCGTTTCCTATGGAGCTGCATAAGAAGATGCTGCAGGCGACCAGGAGGAAGATGTCTGGGTGGATCAGAGTTGAAGAAGACCTGAAAGCAGAGGGGACAGAGTCTAGGTCACTAGCCAGTGACCGGGTGGAACCAGGAAGGAACCAGATGTCGTCGAGGAGCAATCAGGTGCTGTTGTGAAGCTTGTCGAGGACGACCAGGTGCTGGAGAGGAGCTGTCCCACGAAGGTTCTCGCAGATGGAGGGGTCGACTTCAGGATTTGAGCCAACAAGCCTAAGCAAAGGCAATCCACGCAGGATACACAAAAGGCTTCTGGTGCAGACCAGGAGGGTCTGAAGTACTTCACCTTTTCAGGGAAGCGAGGGCCAGTCTGGAGCAACCAGACCAGCGATGGATTTTCACAAGGATCGTCGTCAGAGGGCTACTAGCCAACGGCCAGCAACCGGACAACGCGTCGAGCAGAACACAAGCAGAAGGGCCCCACGCAGATCTCGTGGAGTGTGGAGGGCTGGTCTTCAGTGCAGGTGGAGCTCGGTGTCGGGGTGTCTCAGTCCCCAGTGACCAGCTTCGAGGATGCCTCAGGAGCTGCGCTGGTAGCAAGTTGAAGACTTTCCAAGATGCCTGCTTCCACGGATTCCGACGCCTTCCATGGAGCTCAGCTGTGCTGGAGTCGTGCAGTGGGGTCAGAGGAGTCCGGGGGTCGAGGTCTTATTAAGCTCTGTGCTCGGGTTCCGGCGGGAATAGGGACAAAGCAAGCCGTCGAGTTGCTGGATGGTGCCTGGTTGCCCAGGGTGGTCACTCCTTGGCCACAAGGGAGATTCTTCAGTCTTCAGCTTCAGTTGAATGTCGATGGGTCCCGAATTTCGTCAGTAGTTCAATTCCAGGATTAATCTAAAGTCTTCTGGGTCAGCTCCTACCTTTATACAACTAAAGGGGGCTGGTTTAATCACTAGGTCCCTCCTATGGGTGGGACCAGGAAGGGGGGTGGTTACACCCCCTTTCCTTTGTGCAGTTTCGTGCCAGAGCTGGAGCTGGAGTGCCCCAGCAACCGGTTTGAACTGGGGTATGCATGGAGCACCTAGTGTGCCCCAGGCATGTCTCATTCTATTCAGCCCTCCCTGTCCCAATACACAAAATCCTGTCTGAGGTGGTGCTCGCACCTCTCCAGGCAGGAAACCTATTGTCCAGGCCTCCCTCGCTGGAATGACTCCCAGCAGCAGGAGGTCAGACTTGTGTCTGTGGCAGCAGCATTCATTATGTGACGCTGGGGCTCTGGTTAACTTTAACCGGGATAGTCAGCAACAACATGTCTTCTCCCTCTAGAAGGGTGGAATGCTACCCCCGTCGCCAGAATTGGCGAGGGGGTAGTATTCCAAAGCGTATGACACCTTACACGACATGTTTAGATAAAGCCAAACCAAAGTTAGCATTCAACCGCGAGGATTATAATGCACTTAAGAGTATATGGTATGCCAATATCATAGAACAGCTATAAGGACATGGTTCCGAAAGCTGCAGACAGGCTCAGCTCATGCTAGAGCACCATCTCACACATAACCAAGCACTCTGCCTACAGGATTGTAAAGGCCTGCCATAGGAGTGACTTATAGGTTACTGTGTGTCTATATACAAGGGTAGATATAGGAATAATATACCTAAGTTAGGGGTGATTACACGACCTTGCCCCAGCTGAGAGGTCAGCTAGTTGTGTCAGTTTGAGTGGCCATCAAGGGGTGGCATAATACATGCTGCAGTCCCTGGTAGGCCTTGGTTACACCTATGCCCCGAGTACCTAGGGTACACTTCTACAGGGGCTGATAAGTTGAACCAATTCCAAATTGGATGTACCTAGGGTACATGGTGTGAATTTAGAGAGAGTGCATCTGGGCTGTGGGTCTGATTAGCAGGCCCACAGCCACATCTAAGTCGAAAACCAGTAAAGCAAACGCAAAAAGTGGGGGTGACCATAGGAAGCAGACCCTACTCTCCTACACCCCCCCACCACATCACCTCAGTCAGTGACCTAAATGATCACTACTCTGCTACAATGTCGAATATCTTGGATGACCTAGCCCCTCTTAATCTAAAAAGAACCCAAGTCAAAGATAGAAACCCATGGTTCACTGGTTCCATCAACGACGAGAGGAGATCCCTCCGACAAACCGAAAGAATCTGGAGATAGCACTCCTCGGCAGATCACCTAAAACTTCTTCGCCAGGCCAGAAATACTTACAACAAGAATATCGTCAACTCAAAAAAAGAGTTTCTCAGAACGGAATTAGGAAATGCCCAGAACAGACCACGCAAACTCTTTGAGATGGTCAAACTCCAATCGAACAAACTGTCCAAAACAGCGAAAGAAACCCCCAAGTCTCTCATCTCCTCCGAGGATTTCTCCTTGTTTTTCGCAAACAAAATCAAAACCTTAGATATTGAACTCAAGGCTACCTCACTACCCCCTCCAATCCTTGACCTTCCAACTCCTCTCCCCTTGCCGCCATGGTCCTCACCGAAGAATCTAGCACAGTGATCCGAATTCACACCCTACGATGAAGACGCTGTCGCAAAAATCCTTTCCACCCTGAACCCTAATACCCATTTCAACGACCCGCTCCCCTCAAACTGTCTCGCGACCGCTGCCAAATCCATTATTCCTAGCTGGACTGCGATAATCAACGCCTCTCTCCGGCAGGGATCAATTCTGGCCTCGCTGAAAGCTGGCCAAGTCCTCCCCATCCTGAAGAAACCATCACTGGACCCAGCCTCCCCAGACAACTTTAGACCAATTTCCAACATTCCTCTCTTGGCCAAAGTGCTGGAAAAGTGTGTACAAATATGGCTAAGTCACCACATCACCAACTTCCATCTACTCGACGACTGCCAATTCGGCTTCCGACCGGGACACAGCACTGAAACCACCATGCTCCACGTTGTCGATGACGCTCTTCAAGCCCTTGACCAAGACAAAACCTGTCTCCTAATCCTCCTTGATCTATCCTCGGCCTTCGACACGGTCAACCACGAGATGCTACTCGAACGCCTCAAACTGAGGACAAGATTAGATGGCACAGTCCTCGACTGGTTTAGTTCCAACCTTCAAAAACTGTCCGCTCCCTCCGTGGTCGCGGTGGGAGTCCCTCAAGGATCAACGTTGTCCCCCACCCTCTTCAATCTCTATTTAGAACCCCTTGCCGAAGTCCTTCGCACTGGAAATATCTCCTTCCATATGTACGCTGATGACACTCAGATCTATATAAAAATCTCTTCTCTTGCGGAGATCCTCACCTTGAATGAGGTCCTGAAACTGACCGTCAGATTGCTCTCCTCCAACCAACTCAAATTCAATGCTGTGAAAACGGAGTTCCTTTTAATCTCCCCGCCCAAGAGCGGCCCTGAAATCCAGTCATGGATTAAAGCCATCACAGCCTTAAACTGTTCCCCAACCATTGTGGATTCGGCCAAATCTCTGGGAATTGCCTTGGATTATTACCTAAACATGCGAGACCACATCAACGCAATGGCCATATCTGCCAGATTCCACCTGAGCTACCTATGGAAACTGAAACCTTTTCTTGACGCTCCTGACCTAAAACTAGCAGTCCAATCATTAGTTATCTCTAGACTAGAATATGGATGCTCCACCCTCTCCAGCTTACCCAAGATCTCGCTGGCTCCCTTAAAAGCCTGCCTCAACGCAGCCGCTAGACTACGTGCAGGCTCCAGAAAATTCGATCACATCACTCCTCACCTGAAAGCTTTGAAATGGCTTCCCTTCGAGGCTAGGATCCACCTCAAGCTGGCATGCATCACGCAAAAGGCCTTACACTCTAACTCCCCTGCGTATCTTGCACAGAAGCTTGTGATATCCGGAGGAAGCAGAAACTTACGATCGACCAAGGCCCTCCTCCTCCGACCTGCACGCTTTAGGAAAATAAAAACCTACAATAGGGCTTTCGCCGGGACTGCACCAAGAATATGGAACTCCCTCCCTCCTGATATCAGAAGAATCCCTTCCCTGGCACGCTTCAAAAAAGAGGCTAAATCCTTCCTCATGGGTAAATTCCTTGGATAAACCCGTTCCACAGCTACCTGAGAGACTATTGCCTCATCCTGCGACCCTGTACAGGACTCATGTGATATCCTGCCTATTGTATAACTCTGTCTCTGTAAAATGCCCTGGTGTATAGTTTCCCCTATCCCTAATGTACTGTACTTGTGTGATATTCTGCCTTCCTTATGACCCCTCGACTCTGTAAGCTCTCTGATGTACAGGTCTCCTGCGATGACCCGCCTCTGTATTACCCTATGAATACGTAAAGCGTTTGGATACCCTCACGGGTCAAGTTCGCGCTCTATAAAACCTTAAAATAAAATAAACAAAATATAAGATTGTATTCGGGTAAAACCAGATGCTTTACACTCCTGGAAAGCCTGAAGGCTGCTCACCACAGCTACCACTTGGAGAGCTTTCTAGGGTAGTCTGAGACCTCTTAAATCACCATAAGGGTTGTGTGGACTGGTGCAAGATGTCCACTGACATAAGTGTACATCATATACCAGGCAAGCTTCTCACAGTCATTCTCTGCATCAAGATTGGCTACCCACTGGCAAAGCAGCAGCCTCCTGAAGACTTAAGAGCTCATTTCACCAGACCTAAAGCTGCGACCACTGTTGTGAGCTGCACTACTCGCTCCTAGGTTATCTCTTACTTCTGTAGTCAGCCTCCACTGAGCTGGTTGTGGGAGACGTGGGGGGTTCTCTTGCCGGCCGTTTTGAGTGTTGGTGAGCGGCCGTCATTTCATCCTCCAGAGGCAGGGACAATTGGGCTATGATCCATATATTTCAGTCTTGTTGAGAGCAGTTGTGAGGGGATGTATGATGTTACAACGCATACTTTTACAACGCCTACCTTTACATCGCAAGTTTTAGAACGCATACCATTACAACGCATAATGCTTTTGGGCGCTGGATAGTGAATAGTTTAATTTACTATTCTAACTCCAGTCCCCGTGGATAGTAGGGAAGGTGTTGGATAGTACATTAAACCTATTCCCTATCCTAGAGCGCCCCCCAGCGCTATGCGTTGTAATGGTTTGCGTTGTAAAAGTTGCGTTGTAATGGTAGTTCGTTGTAAAAGTTTCGTTGTAAAGGCTGTATACCGTTGTGAGGCCTCTCAGCCTTTTAGCCTCCTCCAGCCTGTTTCTCAACAAAACCAGGGGACATATGCAGGCTTTGCAGTGGAATTTGAAATGTCAGTGGGCCACGCACCAAGGAAACCTGATGGATGCCATCATTTTTTCAGAGGAGACTGCACAGGATCTGCAGTGGTGGCTGTTGGACTGCAATTGTAGCAGCGGCAGACCTTTCTCTATTCCCCACCCAGAGCTGACAGCAGTGACACTGCTGGTTTGGCACGGTCATCTGGGGGAGGGGGAGATCAAAGGACTCCGGCAGACACCTGGTTCCATATCAATCTGATGGAGTTGCGGGCCATTTGTCTGCTGCTGAAAGCCTTCTTGCCTTCCATCAGAGGTGAGGCAGGTGCAGGTTCTCATGGATAGTACTGCCACCATGTGGTACAAGCATGGCGGAGATAGGTCCTCGGTCATGTGCCAGGAGACTCTGCGCCTCTGGTGTTAACTGGATCGTGATGGCCTCTTCCAGATCGTGAACCACCTGGCGGGAACTTTGAACGTGAGAGTAAAAGTAAACAAACTCAGACATAGTTACCTTTTGGATCACATATGCAGGCGGCATCCTGAGGTGGCACAGTGCATCTTCCAACAGTGGGGGGAACCCTGGCTAGATCTTTTTTCCTCTGCTTAG